>NW_008350402.1:2536222-2537849 GCF_000622305.1 Nannospalax galili
TGGCTGAGGCGCGGAAGCGGCTCCGGAGGGAGCTAGACTGGGTGAGAGCCACGCGTTAGCCTGCCAGGTCCAGACAGCTCCCCGCTCCGGAGTCAATCTTCCGGTCTCCCGGACGGCCAGCCGCAACTCCGCTCCGCCCGTGCTCGCGGCTCGAACCCCGACCGGGGCCTCTCGGGTGTCCGCGCGCCTGCGCAGCGAGGCCCCCTTCAGGACCCGGGAGCTGTCAGGCGGAGCGGGCGGGCGAAGCAGAGGCAGGCCTAGCCGGGCTCCATCCCCTCCTGGCTGGCAGTGGACCGCGGGTAGCGCGGGCCTGCGGGGAAAGACGTGTCCCAGGGCGGAGGCGTGAGAGAGCGAGTGCCGAGAGCTGCGGGCCCCATCTGCCGGGGGAAGAAAGGGTTTGCATGGAAAGATGCTCTGAGCCTCCTTGAGGCCCGGCTTCCATCCAAGTTCGGTAGCGTTGATACCCACCCCATCCACCCCCCCGACACACACACCGGCCCTGAACCGGCTGGTAAAATGGTCAGAGCACAGCTTCGCGCCTCGGGAAGCCTCAGGTGCGGTGGGGTGCCGCGTAGTAGTGAACTTAACGGTCTAGCCCAGCCGTGGGAGGTCTGGAATTATAGCTGGGACGTGGGGCACTGAGAACTCTGTGCGGCCCTTCTCTTTATTTCTCAGAGTTCCATCTGCCCGGGGTGAAAGGAAGGTGTGTCTCATGATGTGTAACAGGAAAGCTTGCACTAGTGTTTTTGGAATGTAGACACAGGCAAAGTGGGTGTGAAGCAATGACTTAGAGCAGGAAGAGCATCCAGATCTCGGTTGATTTTTGGTTCTGTCAATCATTAATCATTTAATTGTGACCTAGGGCAAGTGAATTACTTTTTCTGTACATCAGTGCCAGTGTCTGTAAAATGGAGCAAATGAGGTTAGGTGGAGAGGATGATTTTTAGTTGGTCCTAATAAAACTGTTAGCACAGTGCTAGATGAAAGTGCTTTTGTTTCCCCTGTTCAGTGACTGGCTTGCCCAAGTATTAAGTTGACTACCTAAAAGAATGATAAAGGTCTCTAAAACTCACAGTTGAGTAGTACGTTAAAAAGGTTGTTGTTGTTGTTGTTGTTGTTGTTGTTTTTCCCTGCAAAGGGCTAATCACCTTTGGCAGTATTTATAATGGGCTGAAAGTGGTGTAAGACTTGCCATTTCCTGGAGCTAGGGAGATGATGGCTCAGTGGGTAGTGTTTGCTGCTCCATGTATGGGGATCTGAGTTTGGGTCCCTGGAACACATGTCAATAGTGGGAGTGTCCTCTGATCACTTTAATCCACTGAGCCATCAAAAAACTTGGATTTTGGGATATTTTGGGTCTTGAACTTTTGGATTGGGGTACACAAATATAAACATAATTACATCATTGACTGATTTTAATTTTTGTCTAGGATTCCACTGTGAAGAAACAAGCTTTGTTTTCATTGCACTTTGTGAAACTTACATTTTCTAATGTAGTTTAAGTCCGTTTTGTCACATTATTCATCCTATACAGATGATGAGGACTCTGGTCGCCATCCTAGCATAAAAATGTGTCTTTGGCTGGGCGTGGTGGTGCATGCCTGTAGTCCCAGCACTTGGGAGGCAG
>NW_008350402.1:2537974-2544078 GCF_000622305.1 Nannospalax galili
GTTTACCCATAACAAATAGAGTTTTTGGGATTCTTTTAAGTCTTTAGCTTCTGATGCTTCTGTTTGGGAAAGCAAAATAGCTGGGGTCTGGGGCCATGTTCCACACTGTAAGTTCCTAAAATCAGACTCTAGATCTTTCTCAGCTCCATGGCTCTCAGTTTTCTGTACAGTGCTCTGCACAGACCACTTAGCAGGTGCTTGTGGCAATGAGTGGTTTGGTTCTCATAACCCTTCAATATTTGAAAAGCTGATACTCTGTACATTTGGCTTGGTATTTCCATTGCCTTTAAAATTTTCCACTTTCCCATGTAATTCAGAAATATAATTACAAGTATATAAAAAGACTACAGCAACAGTTTGTAAAATGTTAACAATTGGATAATACATATGTATTTATAAATAAATATGTATACATAGAAGGATACACAAGAAATCAAGCCAGGTGTGATGGTGCATGTCTGTAATTCAAACCAATCAGTGTGATGGTGCATGTCTATAATCCACTATTCCAGAGGCTGAGACAGGAGAATTGTCATGAATTGGAAGGTACATATTATCTGATTTTATATTAACTATTTTAAATATAAAATATTTATAAAACAAAAAATAATGTTATATTCAAAAATTTAAGAAATCCTTCTCTTAAAAAGATACTATTTTGCCTGGTATGGTGGTGCATGCCTTTAATCCCAGCACTCGGGAGGCAGAGGCAGGTGGATCTCTGTGAGTTCAAGGCCAGCCTGGTCTACATAGTGAGTTCCAGGACAGCTGGGGCTACAGGGAGACCCTGTATCAAAAAGACCAAAAAAAAAAAAAAAAAAAAAAAAAAAAAAGATACTATTTTAAGATTTAATTTATTTCCTTAAAAAAACCTTTCACTTTAAAAAGGAACAGGTTTAGGTAGAACAACAGTTAAATAACTTGGTAAATACTAAGCACTGCCAGATGGAAAGTTTATTGTTCTTTGTAAAATAAATAGAAATTGACCAACCATCAATGATTTGCTTTGCCTCACCCAGCAAATTAAATATCACCAGGTTTCATCAGCTCACAATTCATCAGTGTAGGGAGGATCATATACAAGAATGCTTACGATAGCCATTTTGGAAGAATAGTTTGTCTAATGATTGGGTAGTACTTTAGACTCTTGGCAGAACACTCATTGGATTATCTTACAAGTGCTTTTCATTGGGTGGAATTAGTCTTTACTGGGGAATTGTACTTTTCAGAATGGACCTCATGGTGAGGCAGTTTGCATGGTTAGGAAATTCTATGATGATGGTGAGTAGATGATGTACCAACAGAAGAGGACTTCTAATGGGATAGCCCAAGAGCTTGAGGGCAGCACCACTCCTTACACAAGCTCTCAGAATTCATACTTCAACTTCTAAATATTGACGTGTTCCCTGAAACTAAGCACTGAGATCATAGTTCATGAGGTGAAACTTGGGATGTTGATATTGGGAAGTTTAAAATGTTCCATAAAACATATCCCTCCTTCCATCTCTTCCTTGCAGCTTGGTCTCCTTCTTTCCCTTTGTCTCTTTGCCCTCTTCTTCCTGAAATGTCTTGTCATGTAGCCCAAGCTGGCCCCCAACTCAAGATCTTTGGATCTTCCTTCCTCAGCCTTCCAAGTGCTGGGATTACAGAGGTACATCACCATACCCGGCATGTAGAGAGAAGTTGAAAGGTCCATAAAACAAGTATGTCTTGCCCTGATTTTGGCTTTGTGAGTGGAGGGAACAGCATGGGGGCAGATGGGGAAATGGGTGAGCAGAGGAGCCGAACAAGACCATTTTTGTGTATAGTACCAAGAGAAAGGTGAACAACTAAGGGACAGGGCAAGAAGGACCTGAGAATATGTGAAGCATTTCTAGAAGAGGTGACACTTGTCTGAACTTTGAAACTCAGGCAAAGGGGAAAGGAAATCTTGGGCAGAGGTACTTACATTTCTAAACGGCAAAAATCTACTCGTTGAACTGTGGGCATTTTGATATGTTGGTGCTTTGACACATAATGTAATTGTAGGTAGGAGAGATATGTTTAAAAAAAATAGATGAGTTCCAGATTAGCAATTTAGATTTTTATCCCATAGTACAGTATCTTGGTTAATGTGATGATCAGATCTGCGAACTTCAAGGCATCACTTTGAAAGTTTGTAGGAGAAGGGCAGAACTAGACAGGCTCACCACTTTGACCACTGTTTGAGCAGTTCAAACCCAAGCCAAGAGATTAGATGAGGGGAGTTCTGGTGAGATCAAGAGGAGGAGACAGTTGAAAAATTTTCAGGGGTTAAACTAACAGGGCTGAGGAGGTACTGGTGAGGAACAGAAAAGACAAGATATCAGGGCATTTGGGTGAGTGGTAGTATACAATTGAGTTTAAGAACAAACAAGGAAAGGAGGTTCAGAAGAGAAAATGAGCTCAGTTTGGGACATCAACTTTCAGGTGCCTATGGGACACGCAGCAGGAGCCATTTGGCAGGTGTTTGGAGTTGAGAGTTTTGTAGGCAGTGGTGTGCAGGTGCAGATGAGGCCTCTCCTACCCATCTTTCTCTTCCCAGCACCAAGCTCAGTGCTTTTATTTAAGGGAATGTGTAGGATGAGGATGAAAAGACTGCTCTTCAGGAGACTGTGAGCCTGAGCCTTAGTGACTGAGTTATCTCTCCAGCCCAGAGACTGTGTTCTTTGAAGTATGATCTGGAATCTTGGGTACGTAATTTCTTCTCTCTGGACCTGTTTTTTGCCCTTCTGTAAAATAAGGGAGTTAAGGAATAGTTTACTAGAATTTTATGACAGTCTTCTTTGTTGGGCTCACTTGGGAGGTACAGCAAGTATTGTTTAGTTTTAGTAAGTACTGCTAAACTAATAATTAAAGAGCTGAGTCTGTTCATCTTTTAAATGAAAGTTAATTTATGTTACTTCTTAATTGCATTCCAGTGTCAAGTGAGAGAAAAGGGTGGAGTTCTCGTCAATCTGCTAGAATTTCATAACTTGATGTTCCCATGAGTGTGTCAGAAAAAGGGTGGAAAAAAATGCCAGACCACTATACTAAATGATAGAGAACAGTTCTATTTTTATAGCTAGGAATTAATCTAATTACAAACAATTGTTTTTATTTTTTGCAACTTCAGGAACTCTATTTTAAGAAACTCTCAAATCAGAAAAAGCACATCATGGAGAAGAATGGGAATAACCGAAAGCTTCGGGTTTGCGTTGCTACTTGCAACCGTGCTGATTATTCTAAGCTTGCCCCAATCATGTTTGGTATTAAAACGGAACCCGAGTTCTTCGAACTTGATGTGGTGGTACTTGGCTCTCACCTGATAGACGACTATGGGTAAGATGAAAGTGTTTTCTTACTCTTCGTTGCAACAGTATGCAGGGAAAACTTGATTTTGTAGTCATAGGGACCTAGTGTCAAACCCCGGTTCTCACTTAGCCTTCATGTGGTTCTCACTTAGCCCCTCAGACACGGCCCAGGCCAGTCCAATAGAGGCAATTCCCCAACTGAGGCGCCCTCAACCCAGGTGTGTCAAGTTGACACTAAAGCTATCCAGCACAATTGACCCCTTGTCAACTTGACACACAAACATCACTATTAAACCATAACTTTCCAATTTCTATCCCTAAGATATGATGTTAACATTATTGTCACGACATAAGACAGTACAACCTTAAAAGACCAATAGTCCTTAAAAAAATCTAAACACAGTCTCTTTTAAAAGTCTCTTAACTGGGGGCTCCTGTAAAATCCGAAACAAGTACTGTCTTATTTCAAAGGGAAGAATCGGGCACACCTAAGCAAAACCTAGTCCTTAAAAAATCCAAACACATACCTGGACATCTGGGACTCACTCACGATCTTCTGGCCTCCAAAGGGTACTGGCAGCTCCACTGCCCTGACTTTGCCATCCACAACACACTCAGCTCATCTTGCAGACCCAGGCCAGCTCCATTCCACACCTACTGCTGTTCTTGGTGGTCGTCCCATGGTCACGGCATGTCCAAAAAGCTGGGGTCTCCACCGAAACTGATGTTGCACCTTCACGAACAGCCTCTTGTCTCTTGGGGTGTAAAGCCTTATATTCTCTCCATGACTCCTTCAATCCTGGGGTCTCCACTGCAACTGAAGTGGCACTTTCACTCATGCCTTTCCTGGCCTCTTGGAGTGCCAAGCCTCAGCTGTTCTCTGTGACCCCTTCATGCTTTCAACACCAGAAACATGCAGGAAACTCTTACACATTACCAAGTCCTGCTTCCAGCTATGTGGGTCTCTTCCTCCCCTCGTGGGCTGTTGGCCACTGACCCACGAGAACAAAGGGAGCAGAAGTGACTAACGGGGTCAGGATGGCCAGTGAGCATGGACAGAAAAGAACTTCCGGGAGTCAGTTTCAATGATACAGCTCATTTATTCAGTCGGGGGGGGGTCAGGGAAAAATATAGGGTGGAGGCAGCAGCCAAAGTTTTACATGATAGGTGCTCATAGTATGCTTTATTTACATGTGGTAGGGGGATCCTATCATCTGGCTATAGGGCAATGCCTAATTATCATATAGAAAAAAACCTGGGGGCAATTTATTGCCAGTAACTATGCCAAACATCATGTTCCAAATAAGGACAGGCATCTGTGCTTGGAGACACTTTCCAGACATGGTCAGGCAGAGAACAGGAAGACCCTGCTGAGAAAGGAGTCAACCTTAACAGTAGGGTTCCCCAACACAGCTAGAGATGGAGGCACAAGTCTCCTCTGTGTGCTGACCCTGAGGAACTATCTCCCAGAAGATTTCACCATAGTGATACTCGTCTCTTGTTACTTACAGCTGGTTTTTCAGCCCCAGCTAACCAGCATCAGTTGTCCCAGTAAAGTGAAGGATTTACTTCAGGTTCTGGTCGCTTCTTAATCACAGCTGATTCTTCAGCCCCAGCACATGGCCACAGGCCAGTCCAATAGAGGTAATTCCCCAACTGAGGCTCCCTCAACCCAGGTGTGTCAAGTTGACACTAAAGCTATACAGCACAGCTCCATACTGCACCCCAATGTGTTTTGTGGGTTCTCATGGCAATTCTTTTTTTTTTTTTTTTGTAGGGGGTGGTCTTTTTTTTGCAATGGGGTCTTGCTGTAGTCACAGCTGCCTGGATTCGCTATGGAGACCAGATTGGCCTCAAACTCACAGACATCTGCCTGCCTCTGCCCCATAAGTGCTGGGTTTAAAGGCGTGCACCACCACGCCCAGCTTCATGGCAATTGTTTAAAACTGACTTACTTGTGGAGTTGTTGGTACATGCCTGTAATCCTAGCACTTGGGAGTCAGAGGCAGGAGGCTTGCCTTGAGTTTGATATCTGCCTGGACTACTTAGTGAGTTTCAGTTCAGCCAGAGCTACATAGTAAGACTCTTGTCTCCAAACAGACAAACAGGTTAACCACATTTAAAGTAGCATATATGAAATAGATATACAAAACAAATTGACTTTGAAGTGAAATAAAGTGCTATATTTCCAAGATAATTGGCATATTTTTGTGTCATTAGTTTTGTACTGAACACAGGATATAGTTGAACACTGAAGGGTAACATATTAGAGGGCAGTGTATAAACCAGAAAGGGGGCGTTCACTTCGCTTTCTGTGTATATTTAGTGCACCCTTCTGGCGTGAAAAGGTTCATGCAGTCTCCAAAGAGTGTTGGAACACCTTACCATATATGAAAGAAAGCTGGTGTTAAATAAAATTGTCCTTTTTATAATATTTAAAAATAAACAAGACAATAAGCTGGGCATGGTAGTGCATGCCTTTAATCTCAGCACATGGGAGGCAGAAGCAGACAGAGTTCAAAGCCAGTTTGCTCTATATAGTGAGTTCTAGGCCAGCCAGGCTACATAGTAAGCCCATCTCAAAAAACCAAACCAAACCAAAAACAAAACAAGATAATAATAAATTTAGCAAATTTTAAAAACCCAAACCTTCTAAATCCCCATATGCCAATTTTCTATAAGAAAACATTTAAAGAACAGATAAGAAATTTATGGATAGTTCAGGGATCCATAGAGGTGTTTTTTTTTTTTTTTTTTTTTTTAAATTTTAAATAAATTTTGGCTGTTTTAAAG
>NW_008350402.1:2544281-2563232 GCF_000622305.1 Nannospalax galili
TAAATGTTAAATGAATTCTGGCTGTCTTAAGGAAATCCATTTGAGTGAGAGGTTGTAGTAGAAGAGACATTTTAGCCCTATGCAGATGGAAATCTGAGCAGGTTCCTTTATTTCTGTATGAAAGTTCTGACAGGGAGGCTGGGGGAGAGTCTCTTAGGAAATGGTAGGTTTCTTATTTCCTACCACAGCAACAGAGGGTAGAAAGGTAGTATTTGTCTGGTGAGACTGTTAGATAGGAAATTCAACTAGTACTTAAAGAAAATGTGTGCTTAAAGTACCTTCTAACTCAAGAAGTTGTTGCTTTTAGGGTGAGGAACTGGGTAACTAGAAGACAGAAAAGTAAGAGACTTTTCCTATAGACAACTGTTCGTACCTTTTCAACTTTAAAATGTGTGAATGCATTTTTATTTTATTACTATTTTTTAGTTTGGAGGGATTGTTTTTTGTATTTGTTTTGTGAGACAGGGTTTCTTTTTGTTTGTTTGTTTTTGTTTTGTTTTGTTTGAGACAGGTCTTACTATGTAGCCCTGGCTGGCCTGGAACTCACTATATAGACCAGTCTGGCCTTGAACTCACAAAGATATACCTGCCTCTGCCTCCCAAGTGCTAGTATTAAAGGTGTGGGTAACCACACCTGGCAAGATAGGGTTTCTGTAGCTCAGGCTGGTATCCAATCTCTATGTATCCTAGTATATCCTTGAACTCCTGATTCTCTTGCCAAGTGTTAGAATTATAGGCATGTGCTACGATGCCTGGCTTGTTTTTTTTTTATTTTTTTATTTTTTTTGGTCTTTTTGAGCCAGGGTCTCCCTGAAGCCCCAGCTAGCCTGGAACTCACTATATAGACCAGGCTGGCCTTGAACTCATAGAGATCTGCCTGCCTCTACCTCCTAAGTGCTGGGATTAAAGGCGTGCGCCACCACATCTGGCTTAATTCTTTAATTTTATGTGCATGCGTGTATTGCCTGCATGTAGGTAAGTGCACCCATGTCGTGCAATGCCCGTGGAGGTCAGAAGAGGCTGTCGGATCCCCTGGGAGTGGAGTTACAGACAGTTGTTAGCTGCCATGTGGGTGCTGGGATTTGAACCCGGGTCTTCTGCAAGAACAACCAGTGTTCTTAACCGCTGAGCCATCTCTCCAGCCCTGTATTATTTATTTTTAAAAGACATTAAAATAGCACAGGCTGGCACAATAGCTCAGCAAATAAAACTGATTGCTGAGGAAGGCCTGATGTCTTGTTCAGTCCTGAGAACCTCTTCATAATGGTAGAGAGATCTGACTCATGAAAGTTGTCCTCTGACCTCCACATGTGTGCCTTAGTGTGTGTCCCTGCACCTCCCCACACTAGTCAATAGAAATGTTTTAAAAATATATTAAAACATCAGTAAAAATAAGCTATGTTTTATTTCAACTTACATAGTCCCAAATTTACATTGGCTCAACTTAGAATTTCTGAACTTTATGATGATTAAGTGTGGAGTGATAAGAATTCAGTAGAAATTATACTTCAGATTTTGAATTTTGACTTTTTCCTGGACTGGCAATATGTAAGAACAAACTCTTTTAGTATCTGAGGCAAATGAGCCAGCCCCTGCTTGCCATGAGATCAAGTTAGTAAACTACCAACATTCTACAACACACTGTGTTTCTAAGCCAGGATGTTGGTAAGTGAGGTATATCAAATGCATTTTATTTTTCATGGTTGTTTTTCTTTTGAGACACCATCTCACTATGTAGCACAGCTAGCCTGGAATACAATGTAGAGACCAGAGGGGCCTGCACTTATAGCAGTCCTCCTGCCTGCCTTCTGATTGTTGTGATTATAGGCATTTACCACCACGAGGAGCACTTTCAATTTGTGATATTTTTAACTTACAATGAGATCCTAGGGATTTACTCTCATTCTAATTTGAGGAGTGTCTGTATTTGGATATGTTTTAAATCAGCATTTTCATACTTTTGAGAGTTGAATG
This sequence comes from Nannospalax galili, assembly GCF_000622305.1. NCBI lineage: Eukaryota > Metazoa > Chordata > Mammalia > Rodentia > Spalacidae > Nannospalax > Nannospalax galili. The sequence continues at coordinate 2,546,256 of NW_008350402.1, forward strand.
TAAAAAGAAATGAAACAATAGAAGCACTTGTTACCTGACTTGTTCTTTCAGTGCATGGTGATTCTATACAGGGAATGTATGGAGTGATAATAAAACAAAGTCCCTACCCTCAGAGAGCTTGTGTTCTAGTGGGGGAAGCAGATGATGTACAAATCAGTAATAAAAATAAGACATAATAATACAGATGATAAAATTATAACTATCATTTTCCTACATTATAAGAAATAAATTTATAAAAGAAAAAAAGGAAAAAGTAAATTTATGATCTTAAGTGTTTTCATTACTAGGGGTAAATTAGTAATGATACAACTCAAATTTGTAAAATACTTTTTGAGAAAAGTAAGTTCAGATTCTAGTAGTGGCAGAGCAGCTTATATGAGATTAATTATCCCATAAGTACTTCTTATAAACTGTGAAAAAATATTTTTTTAATATTATTTTTATGTGTATGTGTATATTGCCTGCATATAGGTGAGTGCACCCGTATCATGGAATGCCCTCGGAGGTCAGAAGAGGCTGTCGGATCCCCTGGGACTGGAGTTACAGACAGTTGTTAGCCGCCATGTGGGTTCTGGGATTCGAACCTGGGTCTTCTGCAAGAACAACCAGTGTTCTTAATTGCTGAGCCATCTCTCCAGCCCTGAAAAAATACTTTAAAAAATATTTGAGCTGGATGTAGTGGTGCAGGTGTATAAGTACACCTACTCTCAAGGCTTCGGTGGGAGGACTGCACATTGAGGCCTGCTTGGACATCTTAGTGAGACCATGTCTCAAATTAAAAATAAAGCCAGGGCTGAGGATATAGCTGAGTGCTTACTTTGCAAATCCCTAGTCTGTCTTTCGCTCTCTCTCTCTCTCTCTCTCTCTCTCTCTCTCTCTCTCTCTCTCTCACACACACACACACACACACACACAGGTGGGGGGAACGTAAGTTAACATATTTCAGATACTTGCACATCCCTATGCAGGTATTATGGCACTGCTTACAAAGCCAAATTATAGAACCAGTCTGGGTGTTGACCATGGATAAAGGAAATGTGGTACATATACACAATGGAATTTTATTTAGCCATGAAGAATGAATTCATAATGATTTTTTTTCAGGGGGCGGTCTTTTTGAGACAGGGTCTCCCTGTAGCTCCAGCTGGCCTGGAACTCGAATATGTAGAACAGCCTGGCCTTGAACTCACAGAGATCTGCCTGCCTCTGCCTCCTGAGAGCTGGGATTAAAGGTGTGAGCCACCACACCTGGCATAAGAATGGGTTAAAAAAAATTTTTTTAAAGACTGGTCCGTGGTGCATATGCAGGTCGGTTCATCAGTTGTCCATCGGAGCGTGCTCGGGCAACTTGTGCCCCATAGTCGCCTGTTACCAATCAGACTAAAGTTCCAGTGGTGACTCACAAACTAAGTTAAAAATGTCCCCAGAAGTGGCTCTGAACCGAATTTCCCCAATGCTCTCTAGCGTGGTCCGAAATGGAAAGGTGGCACTGGATGCTACAAATTGTTTGAGAATAACAGACTTGAAGTCTGGCTGCACATCATTGACTCCTGGACCTAACTGCAACCATTTCAAACTTCACATATGCTGGAGAGACATTAAAATGGGATATCATTTTCAATGCTCAATACCCAGAGCTGCCCGCTGATTTTATCTTTGGAGAGGATGCTGAATTTATGCTAGACCCCTCGGCTCTGCATAACCTTGCCTCCTGGAACTCTTCAAACCCCAAGTGCCTCTTGCTTGTGGTGAGGGAACTTGTGCAGCAGTACCACCAGTTTCAATGCAGCCTCCTCAGTGAGAGCCGGCGCCTCATGTACCAGATGATCCTGGAAGAGCCCCAGTATGGGAGAACATGGAAATTTATGCTAGGAAGAAAAACAACTGGATTGGTGAATTTTCCTATTGAAATTACCAGTAGATTTCATCAATATTCCCACACACCTTCTCAAGGATGTAAATGAAGACCCTGGAGAGGAGAAGATGTAGCCCTCCTTTCTGTCAGTGTTGAGGATACTGAAGCCACCCAGGTGTATCCCAAGCGGTACTTGTCACCTTGAATTGAGTGTGCACTTGGAGGCTCCTCAGCTCTTCATATCCCTGCTTTTCCAGGAGGAGGATGTCTCATTGTGTTCCTCAAGTGTGCCACCTGCTCACCAACAAGGTCCAGTATGTGATTCAAGGATATCACAAAAGAGAGTACATTGCTGCTTTCCTCAGCCACTTTGGCACAGGTGTTGTGGAATATGATGCCAAAGGCTTCACCCGAAGCTCACTTTGCTGCTAATGTTGAAAGATTTTTGTTTTCTTATACACCTTGGCCTGCCCATTTTTTCCTCAAGATCAGCCAAATGCTCTCACGTTTCAATCCATCTATAACTTCACCAACAGTGGACAAATTTACTCCCAGGCTCAAAAAAATTACCCATACAGCCCCAGATGGGGTGGAAATAAAATGGCCAAGAGAGCAAAGGCTTATTTCAAAACCTTTGTCCCTCAGTTCCAGGAGGCTGAATTTGCCAATGGAAAGCTCTAGGAAACATCAGTGTTGAAAGGCAGCCAGCCAGACCTCTCGGTCCACATGTGTGTCAGCACACAGGCCGCTTCTTGGAAGCCACTTGAAATGTCTGCATGGCTGCATTTTGCTCACACAGCAGCTCTGTGTACCCCAGACAGCCCTGCTGGCTGGTGGTACCCTGAATCCTTGCACCCCTTAACTGCTTGTTGCTCCCTTTCCTCATTAAATTTCTTAGCTGGAAGAAATAAACTTACAAAAACAAAATTTTTTTTAATATTATTTTTATTTTATGTGTATGAGTGTATTACCTGCATATAGGTAAGTGCACCCGTGCCGTGCAATGCCTACGGAGGTCAGAAGAGTGATATGACATCTGTAGAAAAATGGATGGAACTACAGAGCATTGTGTTAAGCAAAATAAGCCAGACTCAGAAAGACAGACTGCCTGTTTTCTCATATGTGGAATATAAATTTGAATATATATATATATATATGTATGTATATATGTTATATACATAGACATGGAAGTAGACAGTGGACTGAGGGGAGGAAGACATCTAAAAGGAGGGAGGAGCAGGAGCGGGAAGAGGCTATGTGACATGAAAGCAGAAGAGGAGATTAGCTGGGAGAAACAAGGGGGCAAGCAAGGGGGTGGGGAAGAGAGGCATGGGAGGGTAAGAACAAAGTGCAACGATATATGGGTACAAAAAGTCTACTTTTTGTATGCTAACAAAAAAAATGAACAAAATATTTTTTAAAACAAATGTTATAGGGCCTGGACATGGTGGTGCATGTATTTTGATTCCAGTACTCATGAGGCAGAGGCAGGTGGATCTCTGAGTCTGAGGCCAGTCAGGGCTAGTTAGTGAGACCCTGTCTCAAAAAGAAACCTATAATATCAGGTATCCTGGTTCCCTGCTTTTTGTTTGCTGCTTTTGTTTCTGGTTTTAAATTTTTAAAGAAATTTTATGTGTGTAAGTGTTTTTCCTACATGTATGTAAGTGCATCCGTGCCATTCAATGCTTGTGGAGGTCAGAAGAGGATGTCACATCCCCTGGAATTGGAGTTATGGACAGTTGTTAGTCTCCATGTGGGAGCTGGGAACCAAATCCGAGTCCTCTGCAAAAGCAGCCAATGCTCTTAACTGCTGAGCCATCTCTCCAACCCTCTGGTTTTGGTTTTTGGAAGAAAGAAATAAGCTTTGTTTTAGTAACTCTGTCCTGTTAAAGTATCTATTTCTACTTTCAAAAATTGATGAGTGACAAAAAGAAAAAAAGGCTGATCATTTTTAAAAGCTGGATTTCTTCCTAAGCACAAAATTTCTCCCTCAGATATTTTTCCTTCCTGGTACTGACTAGGATGGGCACAGCTGACCCTTCCAAGGAACATGTATGCTTTATCTTGATCCTAGGTGACAGCTACTGGGTATTATGTAATAAAGTGAGTCAGTGCAAGTCCATATGCTCCTTATTTGTACTTTACACTTTAATTTCATTACTTTGTTTTAACAAGCAAAAATTGAAACAAATGTTTCCCTTCAGGGGTAGCTTAGCCAATGTTGCTTTTCCTATGTAAGAACATGGTGTCATGTCCTTATTTCTTCTGCTTTAGAAACACATACCGCATGATTGAACAAGATGATTTTGACATCAACACCAGGCTACACACGATCGTGAGAGGAGAAGATGAAGCAGCTATGGTAGAGTCAGTAGGCCTGGCTCTAGTGAAGCTACCAGATGTCCTTAATCGCCTGAAGCCTGATATCATGATTGTTCATGGAGACCGGTTTGATGCTCTTGCTCTGGCTACATCTGCTGCCTTGATGAACATCCGAATCCTTCACATTGAAGGAGGGGAAGTCAGTGGGACTATCGATGACTCTATCAGACATGCCATAACAAAGCTAGCTCATTATCATGTGTGCTGTACCAGAAGTGCAGAACAACATCTGATATCCATGTGTGAGGACCATGATCGAATCCTTTTGGCAGGCTGTCCTTCCTATGACAAACTTCTCTCAGCCAAGAATAAAGACTATATGAGTATCATTCGGATGTGGCTAGGTACGTATGTCAGATTTTATTCAGGCTAATGGCTGTTTTTGTCGAAAGTACTGGGTGTATTTCAATCTTTGTGGAAACTCAGGGAATAGTCCATTAGAGACCAGAGTGCTAAGATTTAGTTCATAGATCTTGCCCTTTGGTATAGCTTTATCTCTGAGGTTCACTATAAAATAAGCTTACTGAATTGACTAAAAAAAAAAAAAAATCTGTACTATATTTATACAATGGAATGCTTTTACTTCATTAAATATGTTAGTGAATATTAGTTACAAGGACAGTTCTTTATCAATTTTTGTATATGTGCTGCTGAAGTAAGCAAAATTATTTAATTTTGGGGGGGCTAGAGAGATGGCTCAGGGTTTAAGAACACTGGTTGTTCTTACAGAAGACCTAGGTTCGAATCCCAGCACCCACATGGCAGCTAACAACTGTCTGTAAATCCAGTCCCAGGGGATCTTACAGCCTCTTCTGACATCCACGGGCATTGCACGACACAGGTGAACTTACCTGCATGCAAGCAATAGATGCATACATGTAAAATAAAAATAACAAAACCAGGCATGGTGGTGCACGCCTTTAATCCCAGCACTCGGGAGGCAGAGGCAGGCGGATCTCTGGGAGTTCGAGGCCAGCCTGGTCTCCATAGCGAATCCAGGCCAGCTAGGACTAGAGGGAGATCGTATCTCAAAAAGACCAATAAATAAACAAACAAACAAACAAACAAATAAATAAATAAATAAAAATTTTTAAAAATTTTAGTTTTGGACCAGACAACATGCCTTTAATCCCAGCACTTGGGAAGCAGCAACAGGTGGATCTCTCTGAGATCGAGGCCAATCTGGTCTGGTCTCTATAGTAAATTTCAGGCCAGCTGAGGCTACAGGGAGACCCTGTCTCAAACAAAACAAAAAGTTAATTTTATTATTATTGTGTGTGCATGTGTACATGACATGCATGTGGAGGTCAGAAGACCACCCTTGGGAGTCAGTTATCTCCTTCCACTGAGTGATCTAGGAGTTGAAGTCAGGTAGACAGGCTTGCTTGACAAGCACTTTTACCTGCTGAGCTTTACTTTTTTTAAAAAAATTTTTTTTAGTATTATTTTTATGTGTATTCATGTATTGCGTACGTGTAGGTAAGTACACCCATGTCGTGCAATGCCTGCTGAGGACAGAAGAAGCTGTTGGATCCCCTGGAACTGGAGTTATGGACAGTTGTTAACTGCCATATGGGTGCTGGGATTCGAACCCGGGTCTTCTGTAAGAGCAGTGTTCTTAACCACTGAGCCATCTCTCCAGCGTGCCCCCCCTCCTTTTTTTTTTTGAGACAGGTTCTCATGTAGTCTGGCCTTGAACTGGCTGTGTAGCTAAAGATAACCTTGAATTTTGCTCTTTACTTCTACCTCTTAAGTGCTGGGATTGTAGGCCTGCACTACCATGTCTATCAGTGAGAACAATTCTTTCTTTATCAAAAGGTGGGGAAAGGGATGGGGAGATGGCTCAATGAATAAAATGTCTGGCATATAAGCAAGAGGATCATCCAAGAACCCGCATACAAAAGCCAGGTGCACGTGTGTACTTGTCCTAGCACTTGGGAAGTGGAAACAGAAGGATCTCTGGGCTTGTTGGCCCGCCAGTCTAGCTGAACTGGTGAACTCCTGTGAGAGAGACTGTCTCAAAAGATAAGGTGGAGAGGAATTGAAGAAGTTGGCCAGTGTTGACCTCTGGCCTCCACAGGTGGAGCTCTGTGAGTTCAAGACCAGCCTGGTCTACATAGTGAGTTCTAGGCCAGCTGGGGCTACAGGGAGACCCTGACTCAAAAAGACCAAAATAAGCAAAACAAAAAACTACAAAACAATTAAAGCATAAGTGGTAGTTATATTAGATTTTGTTGTCTTTATTTTAAAAATTTTTTAATTATTTTTATTTTATGTGTATGAGTGTATTGCCTGAATGTGTGTAAGTGCACCTATGTTGTACAATGCCTGCAGAGGTCAGAAGAAGGCATCAGATTTCCTGGAACTGGATTTATGAATGGTTGTTACCTGCCATGTGGGTGCTGGAAATCAACCTGGGTCCTCGAAAGGGCAGTCAGTGCTCTTAACTGCTGAGCCATCTCTTCAGCCCCTACATTTTGTTATCTTTATAAATAAGCCTTAAAGTCTGAAATTTTCAGTGATCAGTGGTTTAGCCTCCTAGAAATTACCTTTTACTAGCAGAGAAAAATAAAACAAGTTTACAGCAGAATATGAATAAACTAACTTGTGTTGTGAGGTACTTTACCAGAGAAGACCACTCAGACAGAGTTTTGCCAAATGAAAGTTATTGCTGGCCAGCAACTATACAAGTGTGTCAGAACCCAAGTGTGTAGCCCTAAGCTGTCTCTAGGGTAAGCTTTATACAGAAACCATAACCGGGATAAAAAGTTTAAGTTCCCAAGCTTACAGGTGCAAAGCCCCCTAACAATTTTTATTCAATTAAGCAACAATTACTATTTTGCAGAAGCAAGTCAAGCATAACCTATAGAAGCCATAAATCTGCAGTTAGCAGGTACACTCCAGGTCACACCGATCTGCTCCCAAGACAACCTGGGTCCTGCTGACTTGTGTTTCCATACCCTGGGCCACCTGCCTGATTATCTCAGAAGCTAGAGTCAGCTTAAACTTTCTTTTTACGCTGTTTCCTACATTTTTAAAAAATATTATTTTTTTAGAAGAAGCATATAATTACAGCTTTAATATGCTCAATAACAGTTTCCAGAGCAAAGATACAGCTCTTTCAAAAGTGGCTGTAAAATTTTTAGGTTCACTGTTGAATTAACAACAGTTATACAATAGTGAACTCAGTATAGGCCCTGTAAGACATAAAATTGAATGAGTTTTTGGCAAAGCTATGGTCAATAAGGTGCCATGTCACACTTGTAGTGAAAATACTATGTGGGGGAGAATCAGAACTAATTACCTGTTTAGTACCTTCCTTCTATAGAAGGCAGATTAATGAATGGAAAATTGGTGATTGTGTAATCAAAGCAATTAGCTATATTTTAATTGTTTATATTGTTGTTTTACTTATTCATTGTGTGAGTTGGGGCGGATATGGTATATGTGCTCCAGGGAGCACTGGAGATTAGAAAACAACTTGCAAGAGTTGGTTCTCCTTCCACCATGTGGATCCTTGGGATCAAATTCAGGTGGTTGGGTTCAGTGGCAAGTGCCTTTACCCACTGAGCTGTCTTATTGGCCTCAGATTGGCAATATTCTTAATTTAGACATATTACAACAGAAAAGGAATTGGGCTTTCCCACCAGATAAGTTAATCCATTCTATGTATTTCTTATCCTTGGATAGATTTGTAGTCATTAAGGCACCTGTCTGAATAATGCTGGTAGGATGAACTTGGGTCTCTTCATTTCTCCTTTTTGTATGCTTCTAAGTAAAGCCATACATTCTATTCTGATCATTCCATTAGCTTTCCCTATACTGTGGAAAATCTGTGTTACTGAAAAACTCCAATGAATAAAAATAATCATTAGAAAGCAGAGTTCAGCCCAGCGTGGTGGCACATGCATTTAATCCCAACACTGAGAGGCAGAGGGAGGCCAATCTCTGTGAAATCCAGGCCAGCCTGGTCTACAAAGTGAGTTCCAGGCCAGCTAGGGCTACATAGTGAGATCCTGGCTCAAATAAATAAATAAACCAAAAGCAGAGTACAGGGTCAGTGAGATAGCGCAGTTGGTAATGATGCTTGCCAGCAATGCAAGCCTAATGATTTGCGTTCAATCCCCAGAACTCCTGTAATGGTGGAAGGAGAGAACTCCACAAAGTTACCCTCTGATTTCCACATCAGCAGTGGCATGTGTACCACCCCCATTGTGCACACACATCATAATAGTAATAATAATGATAAAAAATTTAAGAAAACAATGCAGAAAGGTACCTACAGGCCTTAAAGCCCTATTTAACCATGAATAGTTGATTACAAAAGCAGCAGAAACTGGATTTTTATTTAATTAATTAATTTTATTTTTAGACAGAGTCTTGCTATGTAGGTCTGGTTGTCCATTTACAAGTGTAGCCCAGGCTGGTCTCAAACTTGTAGCAATCCTGCCTCATCTCCCAAGTGTGGGCCACAGTGCCCAGCTTGTTTTGTTTTTTAAACCAGTGAAAAAGAAAACACAAAACAGGGGCTGGAGAGATGGCTCAGAGGTTAAGAGTACTGACTGCTCTTGCAGAGGACCCGGGTTTGATTCCCAGCACCCACATGGCAGCTATGAATCGTCCTTAACTCCAGTTCCAGGGGAATCTGAAGCCTTCTTCTGATTTCCGCGGCATTGCACAACACGGGTGCACTCATATACATGCAGGCAATACACTCATACACATAAAAATAAAAATAATAAAGTAAATATTTTAATAAAACACAAGACAATGAACCAGAGCTGTCCATACTGACAGTGATACATTCTGTACAAATAACACATTTTGCTTCTCCATTACCAAAAATCACCCCCAAAAAACCAAGGTGGTGGCTCAGCAGGTAAGGGCACCGGCCTCCAGACTTGATGCCCTGAGTTTGATCCCGAGGACCCATATGATGGAAGGAGACTCTTGCAAGTTGTCCTCTGACCTCCACACTCATGTCATGGCATGTGCACACATGCACACATGCACACACACAATAATAAGTAAAATAAAGTTTTTAAAAACACATTCAAAGTCGAAGGTAAATAAGAAACAGAAATCTCTCATGGAATAATCTGCTAGAACTTTTCTGCCTCTTAATCTGCTGCTGCTCTTTATCAAAGTTGTAGCAGGAAGTTCTGTAAATGATTGTTTGCATGGAACTATAGAAGCTCCTTAACATCCTGGCTCTCAAGGCTAGCCATGTAATTGAGTACTTGATTAGTAAACCCTAGGTTTAATCCCCAGACCTCTGGGAGAAAAACCTCACTTTCAAAGAAAACTTCCTCTGAAAAGCCCAAATCTCAGAGACTTACCTTCTCTGTTTTCAAGACAGTAGGCAGACGAACAATGAAGGTAAAGGATGTGAGTGAAAAGTCCTGAGGAGATGGTGTCCTTCACAGCTTATTATTGCCTGCATGGACATTAGTGTTGTATGCATAATGCTGCAAAGATAATTACGAGTACCTCAACTACCACATTAAAGGCTGCTTATGAGTTGGGGTGAGCTAGTTCACATAGCAACATGCATTGTAGCAGAACAGTCTTGTAACTATAGTTAGATTGTAGCATATACATAGTATTTCCATATCTTTTATGGTAAAGGCACTTGGACTGCCTGCATTTATATTCATCTTTCTAGATCTGCTGACTGTAATGGGAGAGGCAGTTTCTTGTCTGATCTTTGAAACTGTGTTTTATGAAGTTTTCAATAGATTCTTTTAGATCTTTTTCTTACTGTATATGAATTTTTTTTTTTTTTTTTTTTGGTCTTTTTGAGACAGGGCCTCCCTGTAGCCCCAGCTGACCTGGAACTCACTATGTAGACCAGGCTGGCCTTGAACTCACAGAGATCCACCTGCCTCCTGAGTGCTGGGATTAAAGGTGTGCACCATCACACCCAGCCTCTGTATATGAAAATTTAACAATTATATATCTTGCTCCAATTTAAAAACTTAAATGGAACCAGGAAGTTTTCAAAATACAGTTTTGGAGCTGCTATGGTATCTTAAATACTACTGAAGATTATAATATAGTAAAAATCCTTATTACTTTTAGATCATGAGAAATAACATCTGCTAGAGGAAGTTGAACATTAATAATAAACTATGTTCATCAAACAGTGACATTGATAGCACAGAAAAAGATATTCTTTGAATAAAAATAAGTGGGGGCAGGAGAGATGGCTCAGTGGTTAAGAACATTGACTGCTCTTGCAGAGGACCCGGGTTCAATTCCCAGCATCCACATAGCAGCTAACAACTGTCTGTAACTCCAGTTCCAGGGGATCTGATGCCTTCTTCTGTGAGCATTGCACAACACAGGTGCATGTATACACATGCAGGCATGTGTGCTGGGATTCAAACCTGGGTCTTCTGCAAGAACAACCAGTGCTCTTAACTGCTGAGCCATCTCTCCAGCCCCCGCAACATATTATTTATTAATGTTGTCAGGCATTCGTTAGGAACATTAATTAGAAATTGGGGATATTCACTTTATTTATTTATTTATTTATTTATTTATTTATTTATTTATTTATATTTTTATGTGCATGCATGTATTGCCTTCATGTAGGTAAGTAAGTGTAGCCGTGTCGTGTGATGCCCGCGGAGGTCAGAAGAGGCTGTTGGATCCCCTGGGACTGGAGTTACGGACAGTTGTTAGCTGCCATGTGGGTGCTGGGATTTGAACCTGGGTCTTCTGCAAGAACAACGGATGTTCTTAACTGCTGAGCCATCTCTCCAGCCCCAATATTCACTTTTTTAAGTGCTCTGGAATATTTTGGGATTTAAAACAATGAATTTCTAGTTCCAACAGTTCCTGCTATTGGAATGGATATTTTATGTTCCTGGTAGCAAGGATTTGTGAAATGTTAAGTTTGCTGATTCCTTGGACATACTACTTTAAGTTCTTACCATCTGATCCTAATTTGGATGCCATGCTTGGAATGTAACCAGCAGTTTTTGCCTTGGAATTTTTTAAGTGCTGACTTAGGGTCTTGCTCTTTGGATTTGCTGTTGCCTTTAATCTTAACTAACCAAGCACTGTGGTTTGCTTTTCTTTAAACAGGTGATGATGTAAAATGTAAAGATTATATTGTTGCACTGCAGCACCCTGTGACCACTGACATTAAGCATTCCATAAAAATGTTTGAGTTAACACTGGATGCACTTATTTCATTTAACAAGAGGACCCTAGTTCTGTTTCCAAATATTGATGCAGGTAATTGAACATGAAAATGAAATGATCCCCCCCACCTTTTCACACCTTGTATTTCTGTTACCTCTTTTTTTGACTGTCTTTTCGCCCACCTTATTACAGGCCACTTGATTCAGAAATGCATCCCAGTTTTTAAGGGTTACCTATTTTGCTGTGGATAAAAGTGTTGTGATGTTTTTGTCAAGTCTCATAGAAACTTAGTATGAAATAAAGGAAAACTTTTTACAAGTCTCCATTTTGCTCTCATGTTAGTCTTTTCCCTTCAGTTTCCACTAAGTAGCTACTGCAAGAGCCATGAGATGTAAACCTTAGAAGTCCAGGGGAAGGAGTGTCTCTAGGCAAGTAATGATGCCATTGAGCACAGTAAAATAAGCTTTATTGTTACTTCTTGTTTTCTTTCCTCTTTATAGTACACTTTAAAGTATACTCTTGAGCTTTGGATCTGGAATCCCCAGCCAGTCCCCCTCAGATCTACTCTGGTTGACACCTACTGCTTGACAGCTGTGAACTTTGGTGCTAAAAGACTGTAGGCAAGTTAATGGGGATCTGAGATATAAATGATAAATGCTAGACTAAGGGCTTTTCTGTTTAAAAAAATTTTTTTTTTTAATGTGTATGACAGTTTTGCCTCCATGACTGGTTGGGGTGACATTAGTACACTTGTATCACGCAAAGCCTTCAGAGGCCAGAAGAGGGTGTTGGATCCCCTGGAACTGGAGTTATGGATGGTTGTTAGTCACCATGTGGGTGCTAGGAACCGAACCTGGGTCCTCTGCAAGAGCAGCCAGTGCTTTTAACCGCTGAGCCATCTCTCCAGCCCTACTAAGGGGTTTTCAAATACTGGTTACTGTAGCGGACACTACTCACTGCAGCACTCTCAGGCTTCTTTTGGTAACAGAAGAAGGACCATTTCTTTGAAATGCTATGGTATTATCATTTTACTCTGAAAGAACCCCTCTCCTAATATACTTTGAATAATCTTTTCTGTTAGAGGAAACAAAAGTATTCAACTCAGAATCTGTTCAGGTAATATAGCAATATTTTTTAAAAAACTTAATTCTTTTCTAATCCTTTACATTCTGTGTAAATATTTGTAATATATTTATTTATGTCTGAGTGATATGTTCTGTTTGTAATAACTTTCCTGATTGTATATACTTTAGAATTAGAGATATTTTTCTTCTATTAAAAAACAGTTCCTGCTGTGTGTGATGGTGTACACCTAATAGTCACAGCTACTCAGAGGGCCGAGATGGATCACTTGAGACATTGTTTCAAAGGAAAAGATTTAAAGAATTATTTAAATCACGTCTCCCACTTGCCTCTGCTTTTTGTGGGGAACAACAGGAGATGAAGTATGAAGGCATCACTTTATCATTATCTGGTTCAGTGCCCCAGTGTGCCTGTAGTTCTTCCAAGGAGTTGAAATCTGAGTACTTTTACCTGCCTTGCCACATTAAAAAGAAAAGATACATGCATAATTTCTGTTGACTCCGTGCTTCAGTCCATTAGTAGCATGATGTCACTGTCCTGCCTTCTAACCAGTGAGATAAACAACTTTTCCTCTCATGGCTGGGAGAAAATGATAGAAAAGCAGAGGGCCTGGTGTGGTTGTTTATCTGTAATCCCAGCAGAGATAGAGGCAGGAGGATTAAAGTTCTAGGCCAGGGACTAGAGAGATTGCTCACTGGTTAAGAGCTTATACTGCTCTTGCAGAGGACTTAATTGGTTCCCAGCACCAATGTCAGATGGCTCACAACCACCTGTAATTCTAGCTCCAGGGGGATCCCACACCTCTGACCTCCACAGGCATCTTCATGCATGTGTGCATATCCCTACAATACACATAATTAAAAATAATAAAAATAGCCTTTTCCCTGGCTGGCAGTGTGTAGGCCACATGATGTCTAGCATTATTGGTAAAAGACAAACAGCAGGATAAGAGCCCTGGCAGCATTCCTCCAAAAGTCTGGGAAGCTAGAAGTCCCCGAATGTATGGACACAGTCTAGCTGGACAAAGAGCTTGCTCTCTGTAACGAGAACTGGTTCTACATACAAGCTGCTTCTAGAGGGCAGCACCTGTACGTCTGGGGAGGTACTGGGGTTGGCTTCATGACCAAGATCTATGGACATCAGGCCCATCCACTCTAGCAGAGGCTCCAAGATTGTGGCCTGCTGAGTCCTCCAAGCCCTGGAAGGGCTGAAAATGGTAGAAAAGGACCAAGATGGGGACTGTAAGCCAACACCTCAGGGGCAGAGATCTGGGCAGGTAACAGCTGCCAACAAGAAGCATTAGAACAGGGGCTAGAGAGATGGCTTAGCAGTTAAGAGCACTAGCTGCTCTTCCAGAGAACCTGGGTTCAGTTCTCAGCACCCACATGGCAGCTACAACTGTCTACAACTCCAGTTCCAGGGGATCTAACAACCTCTGCAGGCATTGTACAACACAGACACACTTACATACATGCAGGCAAAATGCTCATACACATAAAACAAAAATAAGTACACTAAAATATTCTTTTAAAGCATTAGAACAGAGGATACTGGATAAATTTCTTTATTCATAAAAAAAATAAAATCAAAATAGGGACTGGAGAGACGGCTCAGTGGTTAGAGCACTTGCTGTTCTTTTGAGGACCCAAGTTCAGTTCCCAGCACCTACATTAGGCAGTTTCTAATAGTCTACTTCAACTCCAGGGGACCCAATGCCCTCTTCTGGTCTCCATGGGCACAACACTCACATCACATGCATGCACACACACATACATAATTTAAAAAGTCTTAAAAAAACTAAAAATTTTTAAAATTCTAAAAAAAGAAGTTCTAGGCTCACCTGGTCTATATAGTGAGACCTTGTCTCAAACAGAAAACAAAAAGCAAAAACAGGAAAGGGGACTGGAGAGATGTCCGAGTGGTTAACAGTGCTTACTGCTCCTGCAGAGGACCTGGATTCAGTTTGCAGCACTCACATGGTAGCTCACAACTGCCTATAACTCCAGTTTCAGGGGATTTACCGCCCTCCGCTAGCCTCCTTGGGCTCCTACATGCATGTGGACACACACAAGCCAATACACATACATAAAAATCTTTAAAAGTCTTAAAACAAGGAAGAGGCAGGGAGATGGCTCGATGGGTAAGTGCTTGCCATGCAAGTATGAGGACTAGAGTTGAGTTCCTCAGAGCCCATGTGAATGGAGTGTGGGCATGGTGAGCTGCCTATAATTCAGCCTCAGAAGGCAGAGACAGGACTCCCCAGAGCAAGCTGGCTAGTAAGACTAGCTGTATTGGCAATATCTGGGTTTCATTGAGAGACCTGCCTCAGTGAGTAAAATGGAGGAGTAACTGAGGACTCTTGGCATCAGCCTTAAGCCTTCGCATGCATGTGCATTCACACACATAAACATGCATAAACACAGGTACTCCACATGGGCACAAACACATGAAAATGGGGAGGAAGGAAAGGCCATTAAATATTGCTTCTCATGCTTTAAATTGTTTTAAAAGTTATGAATTTAAAATAAAATATCAGCCATAGTATCAGACTCTTATCAGTATCCTTGGAGTTTGGTCCATAAAAGTGGGAGTTAGTGGAAATGTGAGCAGTTAGGAGAGGCTCTCTAATCTACTTCTCTATGAAACTTATCACCCATCTGTTTAGAACTGCTGGCTTGTCTTTAGCTTTAGCCTCTTAATTGTTTGAGGTGCACGTTTTAAAAAAAATTTTATTGTTATTTTTTAAAATATATATTTTTTATTTTATGGAGAGTATTGCCTGCATATATGTGAGTGTACCCGTGTCGTGCAGTGCAGCAGAGCTCAGAAGAGGGCATCAAATTCCCCTGGAACTGGAATTAAAGATGGTTTGTAGCCACCATGTGGGTGCTGGGAATCGAACCCGGGTCCTCAACAAGAGCAGTCAGTGTTCTTAACCGCTGAGCCAACTCTCCAGCCCTTGAGGTGCAAATTTTATTTGGGGTATTAATAAAGATATTTGCTTTGCTGAGTTATATGTGAAAATCTCAGCTGGGGCTGTGTGAGCTCCTAGGTGAGCTGCAGAGCTGGCTTCACATTTTATGTGCTGGTGAAAATTTCAGCACTATAAAAAAAGAGAAGATGAATGGTTCCAATGACTTTTCCTAATAACTAGTGTAAATTTTTAGGGAGTTTTTTGTTTGGTTTTGTTTTTAACATGGGACTGTACTTTCCAATAAAAGTGATTTCTTTGTTTCATCAACCATTCAATAATTGATTCTTTTCATTTTTGCAGGGAGCAAAGAGATGGTTCGAGTGATGAGGAAGAAGGGCATTGAGCATCACCCCAATTTTCGTGCTGTTAAGCATGTCCCATTTGACCAATTTATACAGCTGGTTGCCCACGCTGGCTGTATGATTGGGAACAGCAGCTGTGGGGTGCGAGAGGTCGGAGCTTTTGGAACACCTGTGATCAACCTGGGAACACGTCAGATTGGAAGAGAAACAGGTGTTTGCCTTTGCTTGTATCTCAGCTGACTAGGTTTTCGGTATTTGTGTGGGTTATTATAAAGTACGCATGTGTCAGTGCTAGCCATACATTTTTGTGAACAAGTGGGTGAATGAAGTGAATGATCAATAATAGCCTGATATTTATAAATAGCACACAGTGACTGCCACATTTTAATGGCTCTATTTGCACTTTTATTGCTTTGTAAAATAATTAGAGCTAAGTGGTCCCCCAGCCGAACCCAGGGCCTTGTGCTTGCTAGGCAAATGTTCTGCCACATTTGCCCCTCCCCAACATGGAACACTTCATGAATTTGTGATTCATCCTTGATCGAGAGCCATGTTAGTCTTTTGTGTATCATTCCAAATTTAATATATGTGCGAGCACATGGTTCTTAATTATTTAAGAACCTTGTTTATATATATAAAATATATTTATATTTATAAAAAGCCTTGTTTATGAGAAAAATGTAGTTGAATATGTCATAAGTACTAATCTTTCTTTTTCTGAGCCTGGTCCTTTCAGTCAGTCTGTAGAGTATGGCAGTTATAAGTAATGAAAGTATACACAGGATTATCAATGAATATGCTGAGCTGCATCTGTTGGTAATGTTAGTCAAGTTCTAATACTGTGTGCATGCAAATACTACCTGTAGCTAATGGAAAAATGTATGTCATTAATGGAAAAAGAATTGGACTAGAACTAAGAGATTAGCTCTAGCTCTGCTGTTTCTCCCATTCTCCTGAGTTGCCACCTCTTTCTATTCTCTTTAGATCATTCTCGGCACATTACTTTCTTTGCTTGCCATTTCATAGGGAAAATAGAAGTCATAAGATGGAAATTCTTTCAAATTTGTTAAGAAAATATTTAATAAGGAGCCAGGCATGGTGGTGCATGCCTTTAATCCCATCACCAGAGAGGCAGAGGCAGGTGGATCTATGTGAGATCAAGGCCAGCCTGGTCTACATAGTGAGTTCCAAACCAGCTGTGACTACAGGGAGACCCTGTCTCAAAAAGA
>NW_008350402.1:2563738-2566555 GCF_000622305.1 Nannospalax galili
CCAGGCCAGCTGGGACTACAGGGAGATCCTGTCTCAAAAAAACAAAACAAAACAGAACAACAACAACAAAAAAGCCACAAACAAAACAACAACCAAAAGAAAATATTTAATATGTACTTGTCATATATAAGGCACTGGGATTTGACAGAATACCCAACCAAGTCACTGAACTCTTGGGCTAACGATGTAGTACAGTTAGTAGAGTGCTTGCTCCATATACATGAAACTCTGGGTTTGCTCCCCAGTACCACATAGAACAACAACAACAAAAAAGCCACAAACAAAACAACAACCAAAAGAAAATATTTAATATGTACTTGTCATATATAAGGCACTGGGATTTGACAGAATACCCAACCAAGTCACTGAACTCTTGGGCTAACGATGTAGTACAGTTAGTAGAGTGCTTGCTCCATATACATGAAACTCTGGGTTTGCTCCCCAGTACCACATAAACTGGGAATGGTGGTATACAATCTGTAATCCTAGCACACAGGAGGTAGAAGCAGAAAGATCAAGTTCAAGGCCAGCTAGGTCTACATGAGACCTGTCTCAAAAAAAAGGGGGCGTGGGCAGGTATGGTGGCACATGCCTTTAGGGCCTTTATTTCCAGCACTTGGGAGGCAGAGACAGGAGGAATCTCTGTGAGATCAGGGCCAGCCTGGTCTACATAGTGAGTTCCAGGCCAGCTGTGACTATAAGGGAGACCCTGTCTCAAAAAAAAAAAAGCTCAACTCTTTAAAAAAAATTTAAACTTGAGGACAGTTTTATTAGAGTTTAAAAGAAAAACCCCAGGACAGGCAAGCTGTAAGTCTTGGCAGGTGCCTGGAGGAGGTAGATAGAGAAAAGAAAAAAAAAGTCATGTGTTAGGCTAGTCACATGATGGACAAGCAGCCACATGGCAGGGAAGGGAGCTCTAGTGAAAGAATAAGGAAGCCCAGAGTACCAGAAAAAGCATCCTTAGGTTCTGACCACTATCTGAAAGAAAAAGACAGAAGAGAAGAAAAGGAAAAGTTGGACCTTTCCGAGTCAGGCCTCAGAAAGATGGACTGACCCAATGGAACCTCAGAGCAGCTAGTAGGGACGTAGCGAATTTGTATTTTTATTTTAGTGGGGTGGGGGAAGGACAGATGACAAGCAAACAGCCCAGAGAAGAAACTCCAGGATTTCTAGGCGCTGTACACTAAAAGAAGGTCTCTTTGAAAGCTGACTTTTTTTGTTTGGCTTTTTGAGACAGGGTCTCCCTGTAGCCCCAGCTGTCCTGGAACTCACTATGTAGATCTGGCTGGCCTTGAACTCACAGAGATCCGCCTGCCTCTGCCTTCTGAGTGCTGGGATTAAAGGCGTTTGCCACCACGCCCGGTGAAAGCTGACTCTTACCAGCTTTGTGAGAATCAGACAAAAGCAGATGGAGCTGTAAGGTGGAAACAATCTTGATGTACTGGGGAAACAAAAAAGGGCCAGTATAACTGTAAAGTATGGGGCAAGAAGCAGACAAGAAGGCAGACTTTTTACAAGCCAAAGTATTAGGTTACAGGTTTGTAATTTCTTCTAAGTATATGGGAAGCCAGGAGGAAATGAAATAAAATGCATTTTGGAAAAATCACTCTGGGAGCTTATAGAGAATGATGGAGAAATAGGAAGACTAGTTAAGGGCTCTGTCTGTTGCTCAGATGAGAGATGATAGCAGCTTGCACTAGTGGTAGTGTAGAGATACAGAAGTTAGATTGGGGTTTGTAATGGAACTTGCTCATGCTTGCCTGAGAGCTGCAAAGGGAGGAAACAAATCAATAGTAATGCCTACATTTTCATATTGAGCATTGGTATACTTTGCATATACAGACACTGAGGGAGGAGCAGATTTAGGAAGGGATAGAATTAAAGAGTTCTCTTGTGGCCGTGTTCAAGATAAGTAAGGCACTAGATGGTGTTAAGGTTCAGATAGCCCCACCCCCTCACCAACAGGGCCTCATAGACCTCACAAGCCCCTGAGAAAAGAGAACCGAGTTGATAAGCACCCTGGTCTTTGAAGTCAAGAGAAGCAGACTTTTCACCACTGTTTGGCCAACACAGATGAGATGTTTGATCTCTAAAGAGGGCAGATTTTAACAGTTCTGCTCTCCTGCTCCCCCCCACACAACTTAAAAATATCGTCCCACCTTGTGCACCCCCCAGAAGCCTCCCTCTATAAAAAGACCCCAGCTCACGACCCAGGCAGACATTTTCCCTGCCCGGAAGGGAATCTGTCCCATGTGTTCCTTTGCTAATAAACTCTATTCTAATGGAGTTTTATCTGTGTCCTGGTGCTTTCTCCCGATCAACCGGATTCATCCATAGGCTGCTTGATCTATCAGATGGTGCTGAAACCGGGGACTCCCCTTCTCCCAACCCCTCTCCTATGTCAAGCCATACTCGCTCAAAATAGCATCCTATATCTAGAGAGATGGTACCAGGGAGAATGAGTTGGAGGTAAAATTGAGAGTCAGTGGTGCTTAGATGGTGTGTAGTTAGGATGTCAGTTCAGCTGCTATGTGGAGACCCCTAAACAGCAGGAAGTTAGGTTTTCTTTCTTTCTAGTGAGGCAGCTCTATGGCTATCAGAATCAGCCTGTGTTCTTGGTAGGTATTCTAGCTTTGCTGTCTAGTTCGTATTTTAGCCATTGGGAAGGAGAGGAAGGGGAAGTCGTGCCTTGGAAGTTCAAGTATTTCTTTTTGCATCCATTAGAACCTAGTTATCACATGGCCACATCTAGCTATATGGGAAGCTGAAGAATGGTTTTTGGGTGGGTGATCAGATGCCTGGCTAAAACTTCTATTA
>NW_008350402.1:2566596-2572273 GCF_000622305.1 Nannospalax galili
ATATTATATATATTATATATGGTGTTTAAAACCAAGGAACTTGGGTGGGAGCCATGACTCAGTGGTTAAAAGCACTGACTACTCTTGCAGAGGACTGCGGGTTTAGTTCCTAGCATCCACATGGTGGCTAACAGCTGTCTGTAACTCCAGTTCCAGAGGATCCAATGCCCTCTTCTGACCTTCAGGAGCATCATATGTACATAGCGCACTTATAGACATGCAGGCAAGATACCCAAACACATAAAATTTTAAAAAAGAAAAAGAAAATTAAAAAAAAAAAAAAACAACAAAAAACCAAGGAACTAAACAGCATTACTCAGGAAAAACTAAATAGTGCAGAAAATGCAACCTAGACCAACCTTGAAGCCTTTTAACATTTGGTGAAACACAAGTCAGAAAAGAACATTGAAAAGAAACTGTCAAGTGAGGTCAGGAGAAAACCAGAAGAGTGATATTATTAAAACCCAGAAAATAAATAGTTTCAAGGAAGTGGCATTGAAAGCTGCTGTGAGCTCAAGTGAAAGGTGATAGGTTAAAAATTGGGATGGAGAGCGAGTGTGCAGATGGAGGAGGCAGCGAGGCTCAGATAGAATTCTCAGCGGGATACAGCTTATTTCGCACGGGACACATTTCCCTCGGGGAAGGGAAAGATGTCAGGGAAGGGAAAGATGTCAGGGAAGGGCAGGGAAGGGAAAGATGTCAGGGAAGGGAAAGATGTCAGGGAAGGGCAGGGAAGGGAAAGATGTCAGGGAAGGGAAAGATGTCAGGGAAGGGAAAGATGTCTGGAACTTTATATATGGGGGCTTTAGGGTGTGGAAGGGGGGAATGTTTGGGGGAGAAATCAGGGAGGGGGAAGCAGGAAAAGCAGGTAGGATTAGGGTCTGGAAGTGTTTACTTTTTCCCTCTTAAGATAAGAGAAAAGCTGTTATGATAAACAACTAAAATCTCTGGTTATCAGGTAGAATCTGCTTATCCTATCTTTGGAGGTCAGAGGAAAGGCAGGCTGCTTCTCAGCAGAGTTTGTTTCCCTTGACTTCAAAGGTCAAGGTGAGGTCCCTGTTGGGGAGGGGGGAAACTGCTGCTGTTTGGAACCCTAACAAAAGGAGCTAGACATGGTGGTGTGAGCCTGGTCATGTACATTTGAAATCCCAGACTTTGGGAGACAGAGGGAGTCTGAGAGGGAGGGATGGAGGGGCAGAAGGGGCAAAGAGAGCCACTGCACTTACATAGTATATAAGCCCATCCCCCATCCAGGATTCCTGACCTTCTGACATTTACAATGAGGTAAGGGTGTCTCCTGCATGTTCACAGCCCATCCTCTTACCAAAAGTCCCCACCCTGCCTACCTCTTTGGTGATCTGCTCATCAGTCAGTCAGCCTTTCTTTTCCAGAGATGTTTAACATCTTCATCATTTAAATATGCTTAAGCAGATGGGTGTGATAGCCCACGGCTTTAATCCCAGCATTTTGGAGGCAGAAACAGGAGAATCTCTGTGAGATGGAGGCCAGCCTGGTTTACATAGTAAGTTCTAGGCCAGCTGCGGCTACAGGAAAACCCTGCCTCAAAAAATAATAAAAAAAGTCTGCTAGGTGTGGTGGTGCACACTTTTAATCCCAGAATTCTGGAGGCAGAGGCAGTCGGATCTCTGAGTTCCAGACCAGTTGGGGCTATGGGGAGACTGTCTTAAAAAACAAAATACACACACACACACACACAGAGAGAGACAGAGTTAAGCTCTCTCTGACCCCTTATCTCCTTCCAGCCACCTCTCTACTCCTCTTAGCCAAGCCTATTGAAAAACTGCTCTTGCCATGTTCACTCTCACATTGGCCAAGAGATGGATGGACAGTGACTGCCTGACAGCTGACTGAATGGCTGGCTGAGTTGTGAGAATAACTTGGTGGATATTGGCAAAAATAGTATGTGAGTGTTAAACTAATCCAACCGAGCCAAGTGTGGTAGCACACTTACTCAGGAGGCTGAGGCAGGAAGGTCATGACTTCCAGGCCAACCTGGGCTAACAACACTCTCAAAAACAACATAGCTGGGTGTGGTGGCTCACGCCTTTAATTCCTGCACTTGGGAGGCAGAGGCAGGCAGATATCTGTGAGTTCAAGGCCAGCCTGGTCTACATAGCAAGCTCCAGACCAGCTGAGGCTACAGGAAATCCTGTCTCAAAAAAGATCCTCCCCCCCAAAAAACAACCCTCCCCCAAATGTGGTGGCACAACGCAACACTTAGTAGGCGGAAACAGGTGAATGCCATAAATTTGAGGCTAGCCTGATCTGCATGGTAAGTCCCAAACCAGCCAGATCTATGTAATGAAACCACCATCTATAAAAACAAAAAGTTTTAGTGTAACCTGGTCTACACAGTGAGTCCCAAGCCAGCCAGGTCTACATCTCTAAAAACAAAAAACAAAAAATTAATGCACCCTATTTCACTAAACAAACAAAAATGTGATTTAATTTGGGAATAAAGGGCCTTAGTGACCTTGTTTGCTGTATGGAAATTGGGAAATTGATATTAAGTGTACTTCGAAGTTGCTGGGTTTAGGGACTAAACTATGAATACAACACATTGCTAACTTACGTATTTTTTGGACATTTACATTTCAAATCATCATAAACATGTCCCCGGATTTACTTAGGGGAGAATGTTCTTCATGTCCGGGATGCTGATACCCAAGACAAAATATTGCAAGCACTACACCTTCAGTTTGGTAAACAGTATCCTTGGTGAGTATACAGTCTCTTCTTCTGGGGTGATTTAAAAAGGGAACTGGGACCACAGGGATGGCTTAGTGGTTAACAGCACTGGCTGTTCTTCAGAGAACTGAGTTTGGTTCCCAGCACTCACATGGTGGCTTCACAACCATCTATAACTCCAGTTCCAGGGGATATGAAACCCTCTTCTTGCCTCTGAGGGTGCCATGCACATACGGTATGCACGCACACTCATAGACACTCACACATAAAGGGAGCCACCTCAGGCGCCATTTGAAGCTGTGGTCGGTCACGGTCTACTTATCTCAACAGGACTTCTAACACCAGAGCACGCTAGGCGCTGCTAAGTGAGGTGAGGATGGCAGTGGCCATAGTCCAGTGGAGGAGATTTTTAAAATTGCCCTCATTTAATTACCAGAGTACCACTGCTAGTAGTAGAAGATAAGATAATTTGATTTTCTTTAAAAATGGTCTAGTTCAGCAACTTAATTTTGGCTGCCCTCTTTTCTTTGTAAAATTCTTAAGTTTTCTCAGAAATGTAAAGATAAAACTTGGAAAATAGCAAAACTGAAACAAAGAACCCAAACGCAGGTGCTCAGTTATGACTTGTTGAAGAGAACCAGATGTTACTTTACTTGGTTCTATATGTAACTATGATTTAAAGCTTTTAATTGACAGGAAAAGTTCACAGCATGATTTATCATGTGCGTGACATTTTAAAACACACATGCACACGTACTGTGGAGATGTTATTTTCCTTTTTTGTGGTGCAGGAGACTGAACTTGGGGCCTCATGCACACTAGGCAAGTGCTTTACCTACCACTGGGCTCTGCCTCCAGCCCAGAGAGTGGACTTTTATTCTTAAAAGTACAAATTCTGGGCTGGAGAGTGGTTAGAGTACTGGCTGCTCTTCCAGATGACCTGGGTTCAGTTCACAGCACCCACATGCCACAACTCCAGTTCTAGGGCATCTGACACCCTCTTTTGGCCTCTGTGGACATTACACGACATGGATGCACTTACATACATGCAGGCAAAATATTCATACACATAAAATAAGAATAAATTTAAAGTCTTTTAAATTAATAAAACCAAGTATTTTTCCTAAAGACTCAGATTTCATGTCCTTGATATCACGTCAAATATGGCAGACACACTTAACTGAATTGACTTCTTTTGGATATTACAGCTCAAAGATATATGGGGATGGAAATGCTGTTCCAAGGATTTTAAAGTTTCTCAAATCTATTGATCTTCAAGAGCCACTACAAAAGAAATTCTGCTTTCCTCCTGTAAAGGAGAGTATCTCTCAAGATATTGACCACATTCTTGAAACTCTGAGTGCCTTGGCTGTTGATCTTGGAGGGACAAACCTCAGAGTGGCAATAGTTAGCATGAAGGTAAAGTCACTGCTCAGCACTTAATGTTACATCTCGTGAGAAATTGCTTTTAAAATGTATCGGAAGGGAAAACGAGAAATACAGCTCGTACTGACTTTGGATCCGTGACGCTTGTCTCATAGTTACCAGTTTCAGTGAATTCCAAGGCTGGCCTGGTAGCTCGTACCTGCAATCCTAGTAGTTGAGCAGCTGAGGCAGGATTACTGCAAGGTTGAGGCCAACCTGGCCCATTGTATGAGACCTTGTCTGAAAAAACAAAAGCATTCAAACATTCCGATGAAATAAACTGTTAGGGGAGCCAATGTAGTAAATTTGAGTTCACAATGGGGAGATCCCTTTAGACATTAGAGAGGACCTTTGCCACTCAGAAGAGCTGAAGTTCTCTAGTTAACATAGAGTATGGTGGTCACCATGACCACAGGTGAGAACACCCACAGGTGAAAGAAGCAGCCTCTTCTAGGGTATGATCAGCTGCATGCTCTCCACTTTGCATTTTAACAAGTCTGTTCTTTTTAAAAATATTTTATTTATTCTTTTTATTTTATTGTATGAAGGTATTGTCTGTATGTATGCAAGTGCACCTGTGCTGTGCAATGCCCATGGAGGTCAAAAAAGGGTGTTGTATTCCCCTGGAACCGGAGTTATAGATGGTTGTTAGCTGTCATGTGGGTGCTGGGAATTGAACCCAGGCCAAGAGCAGTCAGTGCTCTTAATTGCTGAGCCAATTCTCCACCCCTCACAAGTCTGCTCTTTATTGAGTACCATGTATCTTCAATCTAACCAGGTCATTACCACAAGCTCTCACAGGTTGAGAAAGCCTTCATAAAATCAACAAACTATGTTAAAATGATCTCTTAATGACTTGATGAGGAATAATCCTACCAGAAAAACCTATGTGCAGTATCATAGATGTATAGTTTCAGGAGTCCCTGAGAGATAGCAAAGATTTTAAACACAAAATTATTAAATTTGGTCATATCATAGGTCAATTAACAAAAAACAAAACAAAACATAGCTTTCTCAAGAGAAGCCAAAAGGCCTCCCTGATACTTTTTAAAAAGTTAATAGACTATCTTCTTAATATAAAGATTTCTTATCTGTAACCAACATCCTTTGTAATGGCCAAGTTTTGGAGGCATTCCTACTGATATCAAGAAAAAAATGTTTTCTGGGGCTAGAGAAATGGCTCAGTGGTTAAGAACACTGGCTTTTCTTGTAGAGGACCTGGGTTTGATTTTCAGCACCCACATGGTGGGAAACTACAATCCCTAACTCCATTTCCAGGGTAATCCAATACCCTCTCTGACCTCTGTGGGCATTGCACAACATGGGTACACTTATACACATGCAGGTAATGCACTCATACACATAAAATAAAAATAATAAAAAAATGTAGCCGGGAATAGTGGTGCATGCCTGTAGTCCCAGCACTCGGGAGGCAGAGGCAGGTGGATCTCTGTGAGTTCAAGGCCAGCCTGGTCTACATAGTGAGTTCCAGGACAGCTGGGGCTACAGGGAGACCCTGTCTCAAAAAGACCAAAATAAATAA
>NW_008350402.1:2572438-2581573 GCF_000622305.1 Nannospalax galili
CATGTGAATAAATTAACTATAGAGTTAGGATGATCTAGTAAGATGGCTGGATATTATGATAAATATATACCAATAATTTTCTGGTTACATGAAATTGTGACATGGATTTGTGTTTCATGTGAATGTTCACCAACTCTACCTGTCGATTGGCATTACTCAGATTTATAAGACCCCATATGCCTGGTTCCCATCCCAGATTGCAACCTCTGTGTAGAGCGTCATATTTGTGCTAAGCTGATTCTGTCATAGTGAAGGTTGAAAGATACCTTCTGTAGATTTATAACCCTTGTATTTGATATCTAAAAATCCACCAATAACAAAAGAATATAAAGAGAAAGAATATCCTTTTCTGAACAATCATCTAAATGCCTAAGACTAACCAAAGCCAGAGAACTATGTGATTTACATAAAGAAAATTATGGAATATTAGGCTTGAAAATACAAAGGCTTGAAAAATTATCCATGTCAGCACCTCACAAATTGGATTATAAATTTAACATAATTATAGTCATTATTTCAATAGGATCTTAAAAGTTTCATAAAATTATCAAACATGAGTGGGATTTTTTAATGTTATTCTGAAATGAAACAATACAGAATTGAGGTGAGTACAGGAAACTGGAAACCCAAGAATAATTAGGAGGGACTGTCTGTTTTGTATTAAAGCATAACACAAAGCACAGTACGTTAAACCATGTGGTAACTGTGCCAGCCAGTGTGGAAGTTCATCCTGAGTAGCCATACCATTACTGATTCAATTATGGTACAGAATTAAAATTCAACTGTTACAGTAACTAGTTGCTTCAGTGTTGAAATTAGATAATTTTATCAACCCAAACGAATCTGACCTTTGAATGAACTAGATTTAGATTGGTTACCATTCACCATAATCCTGAGAGAGTCCTCCTCACTGGCTGTGCAGCTCTCATTGTTTCAGTAGTCCTTTTATCAGGATGGATTCCCAGGAAATTACTTGGGCTAATCCCAGGGTGAGGTCCTCCCCAAACAGTCATCCAAGTCTGCAGCAGCATCTCTTAGCAAGGTCTGATTTATCACCAAAAAGCCATCTGTTCACAGTATGTGCTCCCTAGCTAAGGCCATGGAGATATATATATTTTTTGCTTTTGTTTTTATTCTTTCAGGGTGAAATAGTTAAGAAGTACACTCAGTTCAATCCTAAAACCTATGAAGAAAGAATTAATTTAATACTTCAGATGTGTGTGGAAGCTGCAACAGAAGCTGTAAAACTGAACTGCAGAATTTTGGGAGTAGGTGAGATTATAAACTACAAATCCAAGAATTGTTCTTTTTATGTTCACAGTTCACCAAGTTCTTATGCTTAACCAGCCAGTGTCTGCCTGTGAATGGATTCCAGGTCCTGTCTGGGCCGAAGCATGCCTTGGCATTAATGGGAGCATGGATGGTTCTGTAAGGTTGCAGGGCACTGTAGATTCAGCTCAGAACTGACTGGTATTTCCTTGCAGCTCTTGGAAATGTGCTAGGACATCTTGGGTGAATTAATTTATGTCCAGAGCCCGAATAGTTGTGCTTTCCTAAAATGGCTAATCCAAATTCTCTTCCCTGTTTGTGGTGGAGCTCAGGCATTTCCACAGGTGGCCGTGTGAATCCTCAGGAAGGAATTGTGCTGCATTCAACCAAACTGATACAGGAGTGGAACTCTGTAGACCTCAGAACCCCATTGTCTGACACTTTGCATCTCCCTGTGTGGGTGGACAATGACGGCAATTGTGCTGCCATGGCAGAAAGGAAGTTTGGCCAAGGAAAAGGACAAGAAAACTTTGTTACACTCATCACAGGCACAGGTGAGAGGGGCAGGGAAGCCTGCTACAGAATGTGTGCTGGGACATGGCTTCAGCCCCCAGTGAGGACCTACAGCGATGCCTTAGCCTTCGCTTCTGGCTGAAGTAGACCATTAAGGTGAAGCACGCTAGAGATTAGAGCTTCCTCAGTTTTTTTCTGAACAGTGCCTGGCCTTAGGCATTCTAAATTCCTGGCCTTCTAAGTTCCCAGGAATTTACCAAGCTGTTCAGTTTTCATTCCCCAAAGCATCTCATTCCTCAGCTTTTCCTCCTAGTCTGTGCACGTGTATGTGAATGTGATCTGCATATATGTATGGGGCCAGAATACAACGTCAAGTGTCATTCTTTAGGCATCATCCACTTTTTTTTGAGACAGGGTCTCTCATTGGCCTGGACCTTGCCTACTCACATGTGCCACTGTGCTGGGCTCTTTTTAATGTCAGTTCTAGGCTCAAACTCAGGTCCATGTGCTTGCAAGTCAAGCACTACCAACTAAGACATCTCCCCAACCCTCCTACTAGTCTTTTCAGTTAGTCTATTACATGACCTATTTTCTAGGTAACTGATACTAATAACAGTTTTAAAAAATATTATTTTTATTGTATGTTAATTAGCTGTTAGCCTACATATGGGTGCTAGGAACTGACCTGGGGCCTCTGCAAGAGCAGCCAGTGCTCTTTACTGCTGAGCCATCTCTTCAGCCCCTTAATGTTTTTTCATAAACCCCTTCTTAAGTCCCCTCAGCCCTGGGATAGTTTCCAGGTGAGAGAAAGGCAGTTTGAACTGATAACTAGAGAGCTAGCTATTAGGTAGCTTGGAACAAACAATCACAATTTTTTTGAGGGAGGTTTTCCTCCTTCAGGTATGATATCTAGTACTGGGGTCTGTACACCAACACTGAGAATGTGTCTGCTTTCTAAGGTCACTGCCAAGTGGAATAGTGGGTGATATGACCAGACAGGAAGTTAAAAGACCAGAAAGCTTTTTTTTTTTTTTTTTAAATTTAAATGAGATTCTACAAAGGGGATAGAGATATAGTTCAACGGTAGAAACACTTTCCTACCATGTATAAGACCCTGAGTTCAGTCCGAAGTACTTCCAAAAAAGGAAAAAAGTACCGGGCATGGTGGCACATGCCTTTAATCCCAGAATTCAGGAGGCAGAGGCAGGTGAGTTCATACATCTACATATCAAGTTCTAGACTAGCTGGGGCTACAGAGAGACACTGTCTCAGTAAGACCAAAATGAAAAAAGAATTATAGCCAGGCATAGTGGCTTACACCTGCAATCCCAGCACTTGAGAAACTGGCAGGTGGATTGCTGCAAGTTCCAGGCCAGCCAGGGCTATAGAGCTACTAAATTCTGCATTACATCACCTCCCTTTTCAGTTCCTTGTATTTGATTGGTTTGTTTTTTGTGATAGGGTCTCAGGTAGCCCATGCTGGCCTCAGACTCATTATGTAATTGACGCTGTCCTTAAACTCCTGATCCTCTGGCCTCAGCCTCCCAAACTCTGGAATTATAACTGTGCACCACCACATCTGGCTTGTATTGTATCTTATGGACTTCCTCCTTTTGTCTTTCTAGCTCAGAACAGTTAATAAGCTGAAGAATTGACAGACAGGTGTCATAAGAATAGGTGGCGGGACAGTTCTTAAAAGCAGAGCCTTTGGGGTGGGTGTGGTAGCACTAGTCTTTAATTCCAGCACTCCAGGGCCAGCCAGGGCTACATAGTGAGACCCTGTCCATTAAAAACAAAACAAAACAACAAAAAAGCAGAGTGTTGTAAGGTCAAATGCTTTTTACTCCTTAGTAACTCCTAAACTCCATAATAAAAGATAGTCATTTGTACTTGTTTTTGTTGTTGTTTTGTGATGGGCTCTATAGTCCTGGCTGGCGTGGAACCCTATGTAGCCTAGCCTACCTGGATTAAAGCCAATTGACACCATGCCTGGTATTGTATTTATTTTTGAATCATAGATTTTTTAGACAATCATATTCCATGTTCTCTACTTCAAGAAGCAGTTACTGTGACACAATTAGAAGAGCATGCTACAAGGACCTAAGTACAGGCATTTTCTTTTGGAGGTGGCCCTGAGAAGCAGGAAGGAGGGAGTGGGAAAGGTAAAACAGGAGTAAAGCCATTGAAGGATGTGCTATCCAAGTCCCCTCAAGGGCAGTGAGGGCTGAGATTTCCCAGGACTCTGAAGATGCCTCCCACAGTGCTATCCGGAACTATCTGCTTGCATCTGCTGGCTCCTGCCTCACCTGGGTAAGGGCTGCCTCGGTACTGACCTGTCTAGCTGATAACTCTCACTCCAGTATAGAAGGCATTAGTGCACAGAAGCAGGCAGTGGATACAAGGTGTTTCAGATGCCACAGCTGAGCTTGAAATCTATGACTGAAACAGATGAGACAAAAGACATCAGATGTCTTAAAATACTGCCTTCCAAAATACCACTAAATAAAGTTTCGGTGCTTAGTAAGCTCCAACCATCTAGAAAAGCAGGCATTCATACTAAAAAACTTTACTCAACAGACAGGGTATCACCACAGCCTCATTTTCTGTTTCAGATAGTGCCACGGCAGTGACTTGTCTCTCCCTGCAGGGATTGGTGGTGGAATCATTCATCAGCATGAGCTGATCCACGGCAGCTCCTTCTGTGCTGCAGAACTTGGCCACCTTGTGGTGTCTCTGGATGGACCTGACTGTTCCTGTGGAAGCCATGGGTGTATTGAAGCATATGCCTCTGGAATGGCCTTGCAGAGGGAAGCAAAAAAATTACATGATGGTTGGTATTTTTCTCCTTGGGAGATAACTAACCAAACAGTGGACAAGTACTTGAGAATGGACATTACAAATTGCTGAGCATGGAAAACACCATTTTGAGCTTTTCATTTCTTTATTCTGATGCTCCAAGGTATCCTTGGTCCTGACCCAGATTTATACAATTTCTCACTGGGGTCTAGAGCTCCAAGTCAGCAGAGACAAGTTCTTCCAGGTTTGTTTTCTAAGCTACTGGCAAAATAGAGACTCAATATACATTTTAGTGAAGAGATGAACATCTTACAATTTTACAGTATGCCCAATGCATTGAGAAAAATGGCCAAGGAAGTAGGTACCTGTAAAAGACACCAGGGTTCCTTCTCTGCCCTCCATACAGGGAAGGGAGGGCGTTGTCAGCATGCCATCTGGGAGCCAAGCATTAGCAGATACGTGACTTAGGAAGGGAAGTGAGCTCTTTCAGGCTGGAAACAGTGATGTTGGTGCATAAATAGCAAGGCAGGGTATATAGTGTTCGGGGAGGGCCAGCAGGTCAAAGAAACCATTGAACACTTACAGAAAAGTCTGATCTGATTTCAAATTCTTCAGAAAACTATAAACTTTTGGTTTCTGGTTTTCTTTTGTTTTTGTTTTTGGTCTTTTTGAGACGGGGTTTTTTTGTAGCCCCAGCTGGCTTGTAACTTACTATGCAGACCAGGCTGGCCTGGAACTCATAGAGATCTGCCTGCCTCTGCCTCCCAAGTGCTGGGACTAAATGTGTGCATCATTTAGTTTCTGAATAGAGTAGTGAAGTGGAGGATGGCTTTAAGTGGGACAGTTCTAGAGTGACTTCTAGTTTTCTGGTCAGACCTCTTGGGGTTGGAATATTAAGAGAAACAGGTTTAGATGGCAGATAGTGGTGGGGTACTGAGGGACATCCAGGTGGAAATGCCCAGGAGGCAGGTGGATTCAGGGAGTCATGACTTAGTTGAGATAAAGGGGTTGTGGTAGTTAGGAATCAATGGATATTGAGGTGGTAGTTAAACCTAAGACTGAGACCCAGGGAGTAAGACACAAGGTATAGTCAAGGATAGGATCCTGAGAGGATCATGTGAGTGGCAGGGAGAGATGGGAAGAAAACTAGGAAAGAGAAACGTTACAGGATCCCCAGAGGGAGAATGTGGTCACCAGTGTTAAGGGCTGCTTATGAGAACATCAGAAAAAATTGGCTTTGAGCACAATAACTTTTTTTTTTGAGACAGGGTTTCCCTATATCCCCAGCTGGCCTGAAATTCACTATGTAGACCAGGCTGGCCTCACAGATCCATCTGCCTCTGCCTCCCCAGTGCTGGGGTTAAAGGCATTTGCTACTATGCCTGGTTTATATGCCCATAAAACTGGTTTTGACGGGCGTGGTGGCATATACCTTTAATCCCAGTACTCAGGAGGCAGAGGCAGGCAGATCTCTGTGAGTTCAAAGCCAGCCTGGTCTACATAGACAGTTCTAGGCCAGCTGGGACTATGAGGAGACCCAGTCTCAAAATTATCAAAAAAACCTGTTTTTGAGCTGTGTGTGGTTGTACGTGCCTTTAATTCCAGCACTTGGGAGGCAGAGGCAGGCGGATCTTTGTGAGTTCAAGGCCCGCCTGTTCTACATAGCAAGTTCCAGGACAGCTGGGGCTACATGGAGACTCTGTTTCAAAAATATTTTTAAAAAATCCAAAAAACAAAACCAAAAAAAAAAAAAAGAAAAACTGTTTTTGAGCCCTGTTTTCATTGTCAGTCACCTAGTGAGCCTTGGTAGATGGCTCCCAGTCATTCACCTTCCATGAAACTCACACCCCACAGATACATTGTTTATCTGTGTATGATGCTATATATACATAAAATAAGATTTTGTTGCTCTGAAAATGAGTCTGTGAGCTTGTGTCAATGGGACAGACAGGGAGTGGAAGTGAGGGTCTCTGAGAATGCAGGAGAAAGGTATGCAGTCCCTGCAGTAGTGTCCCTTGTGTGTGGATAAGAGATAAGCTGCAAAGGCAGGCAGATGACCCAAGAGAGGTCAGGAAGAGTAAAGATGTGCAGATGTGGGGCAAAAAGTACAAGAATCCCTGCCTCATGGTGTCCACTGAGGAGTATGGTGTGGAAGTCTGATGGAAAATGGGAGACAGTTGGTAGCTGGGAGGCCAGGGGAAAATGAGAGCATCAGGTGATAACTATGTAGTAGTCTGAATAGTTTTCTTCCTTCAGATCCAAGAATAATAGTAACAGACAAGTTGATCTGGTTTAGTGTATTAGCTTTTTGTTACTGTTTCAAAATACTTGAGATAACTTAAAATGAGGAATGGTTAGGCAGGTGAGCTGGCTCAGCGGGTAAGGGTACTTGCCACCAAGCCTGATGGTCTGAGTTCAATCCCTGGAATCCACATGGTGGAAGGAGAGAACCAACTCCAGTGAGCTGTCCTGTGACCGCCACATGTATGCCATGATGCAATGTATATGCACACACACGCACACTCAAGTGTTTTAAAAAAGGGTTTAATTTAGCTCATAGTTTAAAAGGTTTCAGTTCATGACTAGTCAGCACCTGCCTTGCCTTGGACCCCTGGCAGCACAGCACATCATGTGTGGCAGGAGTGCACGGCAGAAGAGGCCTGTTCACCTCCTGGTGGACTAGGGACCCAATGTCTTTGAGTGTGTCCTCAATGACTTAACTTTCTCATATTAGGCCCTAACTCTTAAAAGTTCCATCACTTCCTAATACTGCCACAACTTGACAATTAAGCCTTTAACCATGGGCCTTTGGAGGCCACTTATCCAAACGTAGCAGTTGCCTACTATTGGGGGCTAGGGAGATGGTTCAGTCAGTAAAGTGCCTGCTTCACAAGCTTGAGGGCTTGAGTTCGGATCCTCAGCACCTATATAAAAAGCCAGGGATGGGAATGCACATCTGTAATCTCAGCAGCTGGGAGGCAGAAACAGGAATGTCCCTGGCACTGCCGGCTACCAGTCTAGTCAAATGGTGAGTTCCAGATTCAGTGGGAGACCTTGCCTCAAAAAATAAGGTGGCAAGCAACTGAGGAAGATCCCCAACCTCAACCTCCACACGCATACACGTGCGTATTCACTCATGTACATGTATACATATGTACACAAACACATATGCCACACACATAGAAAAGAGCCTACCATTTAGCATTTACTTCAGCCAGCATTGTAAAAATATGTCTGTTTTTATTGGACCCACCAATCTTTTAGAAAAGAGAAACATACATACAAAGATGGTATGACATGGGCGGGTTCATGAAGCTAGTAGCGAAAGAACTGGAACTGAGCTGGGGCTGGCCAGGCCTGTGGCTCCTTAGCACTAAGCCTTGTTGCCATAGACCATGGAGCACTGGCCGGTACAGCATTGAGTCTGGGGTGAACAGGGAGGCACTGAATACAGAACTCTAGTATTTGGGATATGGGGAGAACAATTAAGGGTTCTGTTGAATACTGCAAGTCAGACATGAGGGAAGCAACAGGTAAGAAGCTATGTTGTGGCTCTTCCAAGTAGTTGTTTATTTTGTTAGCCAGGTAGCAATAGGGCAGCAATGTGTGTGGATATTTGCAAATGAGCAATAGCTCTGCAATTGTGAAAAGAAACACCTTGCTCAGAGCTTGGCGCCAGTAGGCACAGGTGTAAGCATGGCCTCCCCTGGGGACTGCTCATTATTGATTGCTTCTCCTCAGAGGACCTGCTCTTGGTGGAAGGGATGTCAGTGCCAAAAGACGAAGCCGTGGGTGCCCTCCATCTCATCCAAGCTGCGAAACTTGGCAATGCAAAGGCCCAGAGCATCTTAAGAACAGGTAAGCCTGTGGTCCCATCACTCAGGGCTCCACAGAGAATCCTATTTCCCTCAGAGGACCCCTCTGCATAGCCCTCTTAGAGGTGTTTTTCCTACTAAAGAAAAGGTATTGAAGGTGTCTGGAAGCACAAGCTTTTTCATTTGGTTATCTGCATACTGGAAATATTACTTGTTCACTTTATAGGGTATTAGAGAAACAGAGTAGAAAAACTATCACTTTAGTTTTAGCATTCAGAGTTACTGTTATTTCTTTTCAGTCCTATTCATTTTTCCTGAATTTTTTACAAAATTAAGATTGTATACTTTAGCATATGTTAAAAGTTTAGTTTTGCAATGCCTGGAATGAATCCAGAACCTCACACTTGTGGCCACTTAGCTAGACCCCTAGTGCCTTTTTCCCTCTTCAGATGGGTCTCACTGTGTTGCCCATGCTTGCCTCAGGCAAGAAATGGGAAAGATGCCAGCCGTGAGGATGGGAAAGACAGTAGACAAAAAGGCACCTGGTGTCTAGGTAGCAGCTTGCATGGCTAGGTGAGTCTGACTGAGGCCAGCTTTGGCTACAGAATGAGACCCTGTCTCAAAAAGAATAAATAAGTCATGAGACTCTTCTGTAGTGCCAGCTTCTCAGGAGGCTGAGGCAGGATATTGCTTGATCCCAGGAGTTTTGAGCCAGGTAGTGAGACACCTCCCCCCCCCTCCC
>NW_008350402.1:2581615-2649926 GCF_000622305.1 Nannospalax galili
GCTATCTCAAAGCTTACACTTCCTGCACTTGGAAACTGAGAAAAGAAGTTTGCTGCCAGTTAGAGGCTGGCCTGTCTCAAAAGACCAGAGTAAATCATGAGCAGCTTCTAAAATACTACTTCCTGCTGCACAGTATGAATGTACTTTACCATTCCTGGCTGCTTCCTCGTGTTTTGATTTAGCTCTCCTGGAAACTTACTCCACTTTTGCTCTCCTACAGCTGGAACTGCTTTGGGACTTGGGGTTGTAAACATCCTCCACACTATGAATCCTTCCCTGGTGATCCTGTCTGGAGTCCTGGCCAGTCACTACATTCACATTGTCAAGGATGTCATCCGCCAGCAAGCTTTGTCGTCTGTGCAGGATGTGGATGTGGTGGTTTCAGATTTGGCTGACCCCGCCCTGCTTGGCGCTGCCAGCATGGTTCTGGACTACACCACTCGCAGGATCCACTAGGCCTTCTGGGAGTGGACATGGACTGAGAACCAAGAGTTTTTTAGTCAAATCATGTTCGTGTCTTTTAGATGAATTTAATTGCCAGCAACACTGGCAGAAGTAACTTTGCTTTTTGTCTTTGCTTCTAAATCCACCCTTCCCCATGCACATTTCTGTAGAGGCCGCTCTTCCTGAGGTCACTTTAGTGCAGATCCTCTAAGTTCCAAAAAGAGCCAACAACATCAACAGACCCAGAAGCCTCAGGACTCCATTTACTAATGTACACCTAGACCTTTGGCATGTGGGCTTTATGGGAGCATTTGGGTTAATTTTTCTTTCTCTGACCACAGAAAGAGTAAGTCAGAGAACAGAAGAGAATCTTACCAGGAAATGGTTACATATATTTTCTGTTTAACAGTGTAACAAGTATGTGTACATTTAATAAGCTTTGACTTGTGTGAAAGAATCACTACAATCAAGACATTGGACATGTCTGTCTATTGAAGGAGGTTTTACTCTAGCAGTCCATATAAGACTTTAGCCCTGAGCTGTGAACTAACGGTAGCCTTAGTGACCTTGTCCTCTTCTTAGGGAAAGCTAAGAACATAGGACTTAGGAGCCCCAGAAAGGAGATTGGCGGTCCCAAAAGGGTCTTTGCTTCTGTCCTGGACACTTCTCCCCCAGCTTCAGTAGCTTTTCCTACTGTGTTGTTTCAGATTCCAGAGTATTTATGAAGGTCATTTTTATTTAACCCCTAGAACCCAGATCCACAAATCTGGATTCAGACTAAATTAAAATTTGTGCTTTTATTCTTGTTTTTGAGACCGTCTCCCTTGTGTTACTGTATCTCAGGGTGGTCTTGAACCCATGGCAGTCCTGCCTCAGCTTCCTGAGTACTAGGATTATAGACACCAGTCACCAAACCCAGCTTAGAATATGTGCTTTCTCAATGATGACAATAAAGTCAAAAGTTCTGCTTACTAATCACAACCTGAATAAGTCCTAACCACACTTGTTAAGTGCCTAAGAACTAGGTGCTTATTATCTTAAGTTCTTATAACCTGAGAAGTAGTATTTGAATTCTTTATATATTCCAAATATTGTGTCTTTTTCTTTTTTTCTGGGCAGGTCTCTGTCTGGCCTGGAACTTACAGAGATCTGCCTGCCTCAGTCTCCAGGTGCTGGGATTAAAGGCATACACCAACATACCCAGCAAATTTAGTGTCTGTGAATGACAGGGACGATGGTGCACAAAAAGAAGCATCCCTCATTCCTTGACTAAACCCATAATCACTGTCCACCAAACAACTGCTCTGGTATCAAGCTTCATGTCAAATATATGAAAGAATGGTACCAAACTGAAAACCAAACCTAGTTTTGATCAAATTTGTGGAAAGACTAATATAATCCAACATGTTATTACATATGGTTAAATCATGTCTTAATTTATTTAATGTAAATATGGTATGTTACTATTCTGAACCAAATTCAAAAGAGGAAAAAAAATAGGGCCAGCCATGGTGGTGCATGCCTTTAATCCCAGCACTAGGAAGGCAGAGGCTGGAGCCTCTGTGAGATCAAGGTCAGCTTGGTCTACATAATGAGTTCCAGGCCACATGGGAAATACAAGGGAGACTTTTTCTCAAAAAAAATTAAAATAATAAAATAAATACATTCCCCTTTTCAAATCTTAATAGTAGTATTTT
Organism: Nannospalax galili; assembly: GCF_000622305.1. Taxonomy (NCBI): domain Eukaryota; kingdom Metazoa; phylum Chordata; class Mammalia; order Rodentia; family Spalacidae; genus Nannospalax; species Nannospalax galili. The sequence continues at coordinate 2,583,757 of NW_008350402.1, forward strand.
TTTTTTCTTCCTTAACTGGCTAAAAGTACTACCTTATTCAGAAGAGATTTATATTGTTGCCTGGCTTACTTTTTAATATTGCACGGTAATTTAAGGCATCTAGTACCACTGCTTTCTTAACCAACAGGGAGAAAATGGCTCAGCGGTTAAGAACACTGGTTGTTCTTGCAGAAGACCTAGGTTCGAATCCCAGCACCGACATGGCAGCTAACAACTGTCCATAACTCCAGTTCCAGGGGATCTGACAGCCTCTTCTGTCCTCTGCAGGCATTGTACGACATGGGTGCACTTACCTACATGCTGGCATTACACTCATACACATAAAAAATAATAAAATATTTTTTAAAAAGTATTATTATGTAACATTTAAAATTTGACTCAGAAAAAGTAGCCCCAAGAATGGAGCTCAAAACCAAGTGTTGAACACCCACTGACTCACCCTCGGATCAGTTACTCCCTCCTTTCATGAAGCCACATAGGGCAAACAGGAATTAGAAACAAATTATAAATGCCATGTAACTTTTTAACAAGAGTAGTTCTCTTCCATGGCTTCTGTGCAGCAGAAACTGGGAAACGTTCACTTGGCAGGTTAGGCCCAGTGTCTTGCTCTTGTAATTGTAGCAGTGAAGCTGGAACAGCAAGTGGTTAAAACATCTACAGACTGACATGGACCACTCTTAGGTGGTCTGTGAGCTACCCTGGGCTTCCTCACTCCATGTGACTTCACAGCAGGAGAGCTTTTAATACAGAGGCACAGGGCTATGGGGTAGAGTATTTAAACAAATCAGCTATAAGCTGGCTTTTATGATCTAGACCCAGCATCACTTTTGTCATCTAGTTACCCCTTCATTCAGACAATAGCAGATTTTAAAACTGCCCATCTCCCTCAAGAAGCCCATCTGGTAACAGGAGCTCTGACTGGTCCAGATAATGGCATACAGACAACACCCCAAAATAAGCTGATCCAGGGCCAAGGGAGTTAAGAGGAGAGTAAGGCATTATGGAGGTGCCTGCAAGCTTGTTTTTAGACTGAACTTCAACATTCTGAATGGAATGATGGAGCCCCAGGAACAAATGGTTTGTGAACGCGAGTGCCTGCCTAAGTTCAATCAGAGGTACCAAATGGGAGGAAAATAAACAGGTCAGATCAAACCCTACTAAGCAGCTAGGAAAGGAGAAGAAAGGTAATGCAAGCTCCTCTCCAATCCAGACATTATCAGCATCAAGAGATGGTGGACTTGACTTCTTGGCAATGTTAAGATCATTTATCCCTTTCCTGAGAGTAGTATGTCAGTTTTCATAATTTTGGAGATAATACCAAGAAAATGTAAACACAAAGTTACTTCATTGCTTACAGTAAAAGAAACCCAAACTGCCACATACTACACAAGGCAGAGAATGAATGTGTGGGAGTTACCTGTTGTGTAGACCAGCATGGTCCAATAGAGCTTCTGGGATGAGGGAAATGTTCCATTATCTCCACTGTCCAATTTGGATGATACTATCTACTCAGTATGTGACTAATGGACATATGAAATGTGACTAGAGTTAGATGGGGATTTTTATTTTTTATTATTTTAAAAAATTATTTTTATGTGTATGAGTGTATTGCCTTGGTGTATGTGAGTGCACCTGTGTCGTGCAATGCCACGGAGGTCAGAAGAGGGCTTTGGATTCCCCTGGAACTGATGTTAAGGACGGTTTGTAGCCACCATGTGGGTGCTGGGAATCAAACCCAGGTCCTCTGCAAGAACAGTCAGTGTTCTTAACCGCTGAGCTATCTCTCCAGCCCCTATATGGGAATTTTTAAATAGTTACATGTGCCTACTGAGTACTATACTAGACGACAGAAGTACAGATGAAGGAAAAGTCAACAGGGGTATGAATCAAGTTGCTTGGAATGGCAAAGGCCCTCAACATATGCTATAAAAATGAAGGAATGAAGGACTGGAGAGATGGCTCAGTGGTTAAGAGCACTGGCTACTCTTGCAGAATTCATCCACATGGAGGCTAACAACTGTCTAACTCCAGTTTCAGGGGATCTGACACCCTCCTCTGTCCTCTGTGGCCATTGCACAACACAGGTGCATTTGCAGATATGCAGGCAATATACATAAAAATAAAACTTAAAAAATTTTTTTAAAAAGGAAGGAATGAGTCTAGCCATACTCCTACCATCTTGACTTGGGTTTACTGGCAGATAACACTATAACCCCAGGCTCCTGTGAAAACATACCATCTAAGACCCTAAACTGAGGGATGCTGACGAGGAAGAGTCCATCTGGGAGAAAACAGCTAGGCTGGCGAGAGGATTGGCAGTCTTAGGCTAAGGATTAGAGTCAATTTCTAGCCATGGAATTTCCTTCTGCTACAGAAATTAAAAACATGGAAGCCAGGCCTGGTGGCACAGGCTGTTATATTAGCTACTAGGATGCTAAAGCAGGAGGAGCTCTCAAGTTCATAGGCAACTTAGGAAAACCCCATCTCAAAAAGTAGGGCTGGGCGTGGTGGCGTACGCCTTTAATCCCAGCACTTGGGAAGCAGAGGCAGGTGGATCTTCATGAGTTTGAGGCCAGCCTGGTCTACATAATGAGTTCTAGGACAGTTGGGGCTACAAGGAGACCCTGTCTCAAGAGACCAAAAAAAAAAAAAAAAAAAAAAAAAAAAAAAAAGTAAAAAGAGGGCTAATAAAGCTCAGTGGTAGAATGCTTGCCTAGCATACCCAAGACCTTAGATTCAATCTCTGATACCTGCCAGAAATATGGAGTTAGTTTACTTTAAGGAGGGGTTGGATCCCTAATGGTTGTTTCAGCCCCAGAAATGATAAATACAAATTCCCCCACCATTTAAGCCTGCCTTCAAGCTGAAGCATATTTTGAGGTCAATAACAAAGCTTTGTGTATATTGTTTGAAACAAATTTATTCTCAGAATAATGCACAAAAGCAAAGGCCGAGGCTACTGTTGGGAGCTTCCCTCCCTTCCTCTTCCTCCTCCCCTCTCCTCTCTGAATGCCAGGGAGAACACAGTTGAAGAAAACATGCAATCACAAACAATGATCAACTCTAAAGACAAAAGGTTTGGTCCAAAAGAACTCAACATAATTAATCCAATTACGTGAACAGCTTCACTGAGTAGGATTAAGATATTGCAGATGTAGTGTTTCCACAGGGTGGCTCTTCAGTGCACCAGAGGGGCCTGCTTGAGGGAGATGAGGACTGAGCGCATGCGGGAGACATCTTTGGCCTGTTTGCTGGACTTGGGGTTAAAGTCACACAGCTGGGCCACCCGCTCCCACTCAGTGCCTGGGGATGACTCATCAATGTCGTTTACAAAGGCTTCTTCTGCTGCCCTGGAAGCAATAACAAAATATGTTGGTTTAATGTAAAACGCCCTTTGAGCAACCTGGTGGCTGCCTTGCTAGAAAAAAAGTGACCTCCCCTATCCCCTGACTCAATGGCATTCTGGTTTTACCAAGAGTAATAGCCCCTGGCCCAGGTCAGATGCAGGGGCAGACATGGCCAGCTCTCCTACGTACAGGTGCCCAGGCTGCTGTGTAAAATGGTGGAATACAGGTGTTTGGTTCAGGGCTCAGTCTGTCTCTCTTTCGGGCTGTTTCTGCGCCTAAGAGCATTAAAAAGCAAGTCATTGGCCACCTACACACTGCTTTAATGAACAAGAACAAAGCGCAGGCTGGTCAAGAACTTGGGAGAATAGCTTATGCTGGGCTATACTCAGGCTTAAGGCTTGAGATTTCTAAAAAGCCCTTGGCATTGCACAATAACCTCAAGACTTACTCCTAAGGCTGGAGAGAAACAGGGCAGAGCAAAAGGAATTCAAGACAAAGCTCCCATGCTAGCAGGCACTAGAGACGAAAGCCATTCTGGAAGGGGATTTGTTAGGACATTCACCTTTCAGCCAAAAGTTTGCCATTTTCTCTCCAGCCAGGTGCCTGGTGCTACTAGAGGGCATACTCTGGCAGGAGAGCCAACGCCAGTGTTTATGTGGCAAAATGCCACTCTAATATTCTTTTACATCAAGGCTAGCCCACCCGCAGTTGGGAACTAACTGGCAGGAGCTACGGCCCCAAAGGACAGTGGTTAGAGGTGGGAAGACACAATATTTCATCTACTCCAACAAGCATCACGGGCAAAGCAAAAGCAATGGAGATGGCCGGTCTGTGGGGACGAGGGGTGGCACTATCACAGGGATGGCCGTGGCAAACACTGCTGAAGCCCAGAGCCACTACAACACTGCGACTTCATGGCACACACAGTTAGGGGCAGTGAGAAAGGTTTACTTAACTGTTCTAGGCTGTAGCAAGGATGGTTTATGTTTGTGCTTAAAGGTGAAGAGAAGAAAAGAAACAAGGAGAGAAACTTTAGGTCAGATATAGAAAATGAGAATGAGCTCAATGCAGATGGTCAGTAAGCTAGACATGCCCTTGCCGTTCTATCTATGCTCGGGAACGTGCAGCTGGCTTTGCCAGGCCACTTTGCTGCCCAGCAAAACCAGACTCGACCTTTTCCAGTCTCCATTTCTACTCCAGAGAGATGTGCAAAGTCAAATAAAAACCACCTGTAAGTCCAGCATTTCACAAGTCTCATTGCAAATGCATCCAGGGGCCCAGGAAACCCAGTTTTGTCTTTTAACATCTCAAGGTCATGGGCCTAAGGAGGCTCTATATAGACCTCAGCCTGCCCCCACCTTCCAAAGGTTTTTTTTTTTTTCCCTCCCTCCATTCCACCCTTATTTCCCAAAAAGCTGGATCTAATTTTTAGGAAGAGTGAAGCCCTCAGAAATACTGCTTTTATAACAAGTATCCTTATTTTAAAAAAAGCTTTTCTAAAAAAATCGAAGTGGCATACCAGACAGTTTTGTCTATCCTGACCTCATAGCTGGGGGCCTGTGCTGGGAGACAGGGCATCAGAAGCTGGCCACTAAAACCAACTTCTGATAGCGAAGACCAGGAACAATGATAGATACCCGCTTTGCCTGAGTCACATTCCCACCTCACATTCTTTGAAGATCAAGAATAGACCAGGCAGAACCCCTCCCCTCTATCCTCCCCAGCTCTGACTTTGGTGCTGCTCTTGGGCTCTAACATCCTGGGAATCACCTGCCCCAGGTGGGAGACTCTCCTTCCCACCCTGGGCACTCAGGGAGGCAACAGGGCCTGGAAGCAGCACCAGGGGCAGTGACAGCAAGAGGTCAGGGTCCACCTGAGTCCCAAGCCCTTCCCAGACAAGATCATGAAAAACCCGTATTTTGAAAGCTCGCTTCTCTCCAAGATCCCAAGTATGAAAATGGTCACCAGGGATGCATGGAGTCATAATTCTGCAAAATCAGCAATGAATCATACCTAGCTTATCAACTCTCAAGCAGCCCCCAGTGCCAATGTGAAATATTTTAAAGAGCAAAGCAACTTTTGACAAAAAGGAGCATAAACTCTAAACAAAAAGAATCAAAACAAGAAAAGGAATTAGTTTTGCAACATACACATAACCAATCACGTCAGCGAAGGGTTGTTTGTAGAAAGCTTCATCTGCCACCCTAGACAGCAAGAAGTCCAAAAGGCAGGCAAGCAGGCAGGAAAAAAGAGAGAACATTGAGAAGCAGAAACATCTAAAATCCACAATAGAGTGTGACGGCACTCTGGGGAGCTGTTCCTGAGGCTCCGTCCTAACCCTGGGGCTTCCAGCGATGGATGTTCCAGCGGAGAGGCTTCTTGGGAGCTGGCCTTCTTACGTGGGACTCTTCTACGAGAGCAAGTGCTGCAGCTTCAGCTCTGGGCCTGCCCCAGCAACTGCCCTTATTAAGCACGTTATACTTTATGTTGATTCAAACCTCAGCCACAACAACCTATGCTGCCGAGTGCTCTCACCTCACTCTACAGATGATGAAGTAACTGAGGCTTGGAGATAAACAACTTGCTTAGCTTCTTCTGCTTGGCTGGAAGTGCAGGCTCATTTTACTTACTAAAGCTGTTTCTCAGCTGGTGACCCCAGGAAGCCATGCCACCGTTCTACCAGCCTTAGTATATTCCACCGAATGTGATACTGCCAGGCAACAAACAGATGCACTCAAGTCCCAAAGTCCCAAATCTTGGACCCAATTACTGCTTCCTTCCCCACACTGGCTTGCTGGGAAATAGACTTTCAGTGTCTTGGAAACAAAGGTGATTGTTTCAAAATGCCAATCTTAGAGATAAAATCAGCTGGAAGGTAAGTGGTCTGGGGGAAAGGATGCTAGTCTGGACTCTGGCCCTAGCTTCTATTTGTACTCAAGACACTGAGGCAGTTCTAAGTATTTCTATGATAGTTTTGACTGGCTTTGACAAAGTGTAGCTCAGAATCCAGAACTTCACCATGTCTTAACTCACTCAGATGGGAAGTAATCAAGTGATAGGACTCTGGGAAAAAGAGGGAGACACACTGGTGAAGGCATGCTACTGAAAACCTTCCTCAAGGAGTTTCAGCCTGTCCTTTGCAGGTTTAGCATGGAAAATTAGAAGTTTCTGTTTCTCTTTTCTTTCCTTAAAACAACAAAAAGACGGGGGCTAGAGATGGCTTAGCAGTTAAGAGCTCTGTCTGCTCTTGCAGAGGACCTGGGTTCAATTCCCAGCACCCACATGGTGGCTGACAACCACCCATAACTCCAGTTCCAGGGGATCCAACGCCCTCTTCTGACCTCCAAGGGCACTACATGACATGGGTACACTTACCTACATGCAGGCATTACATTCGTACACATAAAATAAAAATGAAATATTAAAAAAAAAAGACAGGATCTCACTTTGTAGCTCTGGCTAGCCTGAATTCACCTGTTATCCTCCTACCTCAGCCTCCCAAGTACTAGGATTACAAGAGTGAGCTGTGAGCCAGGCAACATAACTCGCTGGGACATTTTTGATGATGATGATGATAATAGTGGTAATTATGCTCAGTTATTAATCTAAGCACAATAAATTTAACTGAAGGCAAATTCTAGTAATTTTAATTTCAGGGCTTTTTTGATTTTGAGGGTCTCACTATGTAGCCCTGGATGGCCTGGAACGCACTATTTAGACCAGGCTGGCCTCAAACTCAACAGATTCTCTAGCTTCTGCCTCCCAAGTGCTGGGATTAAAAGTGTGTGCCACTCTACCTGGCTACCAGCTTCTAATTTTTTTTTTTTTTTAAATGCATACATACCCTTCATTCTTCCCACTTTTTTTTTTTTTTTTCTTTTTGGTCTTTTTGAGACAGAGTCTCCCTGTAGTGGGGCTGTCTTGGAACCCACTATGTAGACCAGGCTGGTCTCGCACTCGCAGAGATCCACCTGCCTCTGCCTCCCAAGTGCTGGGATTAAAGGCGTGCACCACCACGCCCGGCTTCTTCCCCACTTTTATACACAGAAGATATTTTGTGGAAATGTAGAGAAAGCAAAAAGAGTAGCTTGATTGTAACTCAAAGTGCCTCAGCAGGGAATAGCTGTTTGTGAGTGAAGTAAGTGGGAGGCAAGGGAAAGAAGGGTAAGCCAGTTTATAAACCTGTAATCCCTTTAGTTTATAAAGGGGCTCAACCTAATCAATTTCAAGTCTGGCTTGCTCCTTGGAGAATAAAGGTTTAATGGTTCCTGTCAAAGCATCACTTGACAACAAAGGCTTCTATATCAGTTTGCAACTAGCCTCAGACTAAGGAACTTGTCAATGACAAGCAGGACCTCTGAAAAACAAACAGGAAATTATACACAGCAAATGCTGCACCATCTTGTTGCTCTTCCTCTAGCATAAGAGGACCTGGAAGTAGCAATTGTCAGGGGAATCACGGAAGCCGGAGACAGAGGGAAAGGCATTCCTGACCATAGGACTAGTTCCACAGGCCTCAGTACAATTCAGAACTTCATTCTATAAAAAGCTCCAGAGTGGGCATGGGGGGAAAAGTCTACTGGCTAAGAATCATGGATTCTTCAAATGTTTTCAAGCCTTGGTAGAGCTGAAACCTCAACACAAAAGCCACCTGGTAATGGAGAATGCTTCTCTTTTGGCTTGGAAAGAACATGCTCTGGGGCAGTTCTCCATGAATGTAATACATAAAGGAGCCCACCACTGTTCTGAACCCTCTAAAAAGGAATTTTTCACAGGCCATTACTAAGTGATGCAGGCTCTGGTGCAGTGACATGTAGGCCCTGACTTGGGATAAAAGGGAAATGCAATCTGGGGAATGGCAACACAGTACAGTTTACATTCGGATCAAGGACCCCTCTGCCTGCTGACTCCTCTACACTCCCCACTCAACACAGTACTTGGCCTAGATGTGCTCCCAATGTTCAAGTAACTCACTGGCTGGGGCATCCATTGGGCAGAAGCCTGGCTGCCCTTTTTATTCCTGAACCTCCTTTTAAATTTCCCGGCTTTTCTTGTATATGACTGAGGCTGCCCTAACATCCAGCTCCTGCAGATTACCCATTGCCCATGGAGAATGACACCTACTTGAAATGAGCTCCCCATTTTCTTTTCTAAAACTACAAATAATAGGGATGAATCACTGTATCTGAATTACTGGCACCTATTCCTTTGGTGATTTGAGTTTAGAGGCAAACAGAGATGAGGGAAGGCAGTAGTCAGCCACTATCCCTCCAGAGTAGCCAGGGAGAAGGACACATGCCTGTAATCCCAGCTGAGACAGGAAGATCCTGAGTTCAACACCACCAGCTCAGGCTACATAGCAGGACCCTATCTCCAAAAAACAAAAATAAATTTCCAGAGTAACCACAAGTCACTAGATGAATTTCCTATATCCCTCCCTTTTTTTGGAGACAAAGTTTATGTTCCCCAGGTTAGCCTCAAACTTGCAATTCTCCTGTCTCGGTCTTCTAAGTGTGGGGTTATAGCAGTGTGGCATCACAACTGGCTTGATATCCACACCTCCCACTCTTTGTGGTGCCCAAGGCTTCACAGGTTAAACAAGTGCTCTACCAAAGCTTCATTCCTAGCCCCTCAACTGATCTGTAAATGGCTCCGAACCACCACTGTCTGACGAATCATTGGAGTAAAGGGTGAATATCATCCCTTCCATCCTAGGACCATGTGCAGTGGCTAGCATGCCACTAGCTTTATATACATAGGCTCAGGCCTGTGTAGCAGTTTCCGCAAGGTAGAGTAAGTTGGTTCTAACAGTGCTATGTTCTTACTGCATGTTAAGTCTCCTCTACTCCCTGGAACTTTAAAGGATCACCTCAGACCAGCCAATTCAACATTCTACAACTCCAAGTGAAGAAAGCTACCTGACCATATGCCCAGAGTCTCAAATTCTTACACTAGCCAGGTGCCTACAACAGGATGGAAATAGTCCTTTCTTTACAGGAGTTCAGCAAAAATTCTGCTACCAGGAAGGAAGCCTATTCCCAATATATTAAGTTTGAAAATCTATATAAGTTGCTGAAGCTTCAAGAACCCTGAAAAGGAAGAGTTACTGCATTCTGCTAAGTGCTTCAGAGTAGATTCAAGTGCTGAGGCAGCTTTGCTGAGGAGTAACATCACACCAGAAAATCTTTTACTACAGATCCAGACTGCACCTGGTAAGAAGTCATGTTGGGTAAGCACAGTGCCCGGCACTGTCAGCAGTTCACACCGACAAGCCCAACAGGAGTCCTAGGTAGCTGGATGGCGGCCACCTATTCCGGCAACTGAACAACCTGACTGACAGTAGTTCCCACTCTTCTTCAATCAGAACTTCAAATGGAACACTAAAGACACTCCTTGAAGAGTGTCTCCCTCAGAGAAGTGACCAAGTGAGAGGCATGGCATCCAAGGGACAGCTGACAGAACCAAGGATGACAAAGGACACAAGGAGTAAAGGACTGTTGTATGAAAGTCAATCCACTCTGTCAGTTGCCCCACAATGGCATCAGCTGGCTGGTGAAAGAGTTAACTACATTTTTCCTGATAGAGTTCCACCTAATAGAGCTGCTAGCTCACATACAGTAACCTAAGGCACTACATGCCTTGAAAATTAAAACTACCCTCAGGCCCTGGCTGATCTGCTTTTCCACACTAATGTTAATGGAGTGCGTCCTGTTCAGTGAAAGGTAGGCTCCAGCAGAAGTAAGCCAATCTGCCTCACCTGAGGGGCCACACTGCACATATACCAGTAGGCTATCTCCAAAGAGGAGAGTCTTCCAAGAAGGGCTTCCAAGAAACATGGCTTCTCAGAAATGAGTGCATACCATAGCTACTGCTTGGTAAGGGTATGAGAACGAATGTGTTTTCTCCCCACTTTCTTGAACCTTCAAGAAGTGTAAACTACATTCTGAAAAAGGCATTTTTGTTATTTTGTCTTTTTTTTTTCCCCAGAGCTGAGGACCAAACTCAGGGCCTCAAGCACTCTACCACTGAGCTAAATCCCCAACCCCCTGAAAAAGTCATTTTTAATGAAGCCAGTTCAAGACTTCATAAGTACAGGTAAGTACTGAGTGAACCCTTAATTCTGTAGTCTCTGTTGGAACATCCTTAGCTACCTAATTACAGAGCACACTCCCATGCTAAGGACCGCTGATGAAGCCTCTTTCAGAAGGCAGGGTTCCATTTAGGGAATGCAACATTAGCAAGTCTATAATCATCTCCAAAGTAAGGAGATCCTGAGACAGCATGAAACTGACCTTTCATTTCAGGGTTCTCCTGTACATACCGTTCTAGCTGATACAAATCAAACTCAGTTTAAGAGCCACACTCAATATAGCTGAAACAGAGTCTCATGTAGCCAAGGCTAGGCTGGGCCTTGAACTCACTAGATAGCCAAAGCTGGCCTTGGACTCCTGATCCTCTGACTTCATATCCCAAATACCAAAGTTACAGGTATGGGTCTAAAGGACCAGCTGAATTATGCTCACAAGACCCAGGAGACTTGCAACCTGTTTTAAACACTTCTTCCAAATCTGTCAAAACATTTCACACTGAAGGAGGACACAACCAAGAACCTAGACTTGATGCTAGAAAATAGACTGAGTTAGTCTCGGAACACAGGGTCGTCTACAACCACCACTGACTGACCTGTTGTTTGCTTTTGTTTTCTGTAGCTGCTCGTCCTGTCTGGCATACCATTCTTCTAGTTCCTTCATTGCCTTTTCTTTCCACTCTGCTTCCTGCTTCCGGGAATTGGCATCTTTAGAAGGAGAGAACAGAAGAGTACCAATGAGGTGAAGGAAAACTTAAAATTTATTTCAACAAGCATTAACATTTTGGTCTCAATGAATTTAAACATGGGTATGTGTGCATGCATGTGTGATGGGGAAAAAACAGCAGAGAGAAGAAAATAAAATTCCATTTTCTTCTCTTTGAATAACCAACTATTGATCTCAGTGATCATATTCCTGGTCTTTTACCCATCTTATCCTGGTCCACAGACACCATGGAGGACACTAAATGGACCTTGCTCATGGACCATAAATTCAATTCAACTGAAACCGGTTTTAGCAGGAGGAAGAGAAAATTGTAGAAATACTGACTGAACAGGAAAACGCCTCCTGGTAATTGGGTATGGCAACTCATACCTGTAACTCTGGTATTTGGGACATGAAGTGAGAGAATCCTGAGTTCAAGGCCAGTTTTGACTAGTGAATTCAAGGCCCAGCCTTGGCTACAAGAGACTCTATTTCAACCAACAACCCACTTACCATCAGAAGAAAAAAAGCCTTCTGGTACACTAATTGGGGAATAATCAAGTATAGATGATCCTTTAACTATGCTGCTAATATTAATTCATATTAGGGTATTCAATATTGGATTGTTCTGGCTGGGACTGTAGTTCAGTGGTAGTGCTTACCTAGCATGCACAAGGATTTGGGTTCAATCCCTAGAAACACACAATTAACATTTTTTAAAAATTTATTTATTATTAATATTTTTAAAATATTGCCAACCCTGAACTTATCTTCCTGTTTCTACCTCCTGAGTGCTGGGATAACAGGAATATACAACTATGCCCAGTTTTATGCTGTACTGGCTTTGTACAGGCTAGGCAAGCACTCTACCAACTGTATTACATCTTAAGTCCAGTAACAGTTTATCTTCTAACTCTTCCCACAAACTATATAGTTCACCATCCACGTTTGGTCATTAGTTTTTATAAAACACAAAGTGGTACTCTCCTAACTAAATATGTGAAGCAGGGAACTATTAGGAAGACTAACAGAAATTATTCAGGAATCAGAGAATGGTAGACTACAGTACAACTACTCAGACTGCAGAGCTGAGTCTGTGGTAGTATAAGCATTGTTATCTATAAATGAAAACACCAATGGAGAGAGCTGCAGGGGACCAGGGAATGAGACCAATTAATTAACAATTAATCAATAGGTTCTAGACACAATAAGAAAATGCACACCTAGATTTGCTAGACTGTATTCTCAAATATAAAAGTTCTTAAGATTAAATGTGGTTTTCCCTCAAACATTTAGTTGAAGAGATATGTATCACTAGAGAAATAAAGGTTCCATGTCATAGCTAGTCATGCAAGTGGTATTTGAAATTACTGTGCTACTTCAAGCATGCTCTGAAGGCCATCCTCTCTGGCAGGTGTTTTACATACATCTTACTCAATCTTTACAATAATCAAGAAGGCAGTAAATTCTAGGTCCATTTTAAGCAATGATAAAAAACAAACAGAATGTCAAGTGACCCTGCTAAGTAAGGAGCAGAGTCAAACTCCAAACCCCAAACTGACTCTAAAGCTCATACTTTGACCTCATGCAAACCTGGAAATAATCACATGATATGACCATCACTGCTACTAGTAATCCAGAGAGTTCTTAACGTGCAGAGCAAGAGTTCAAAACCTGTAATTAGTATCTTAGAGGAAAGTAGAACCAGACATGGTATCAGGCAACAACTTGAAGAGAAGAAACAAAGCATTCTCGGGCATTTTTAGGGCTTTTACAAGAAACATAGTAAAAATGTGAACAAGGATGTGTCTCTAAAATAGCCCAGTAACAACTGGAAGCTATCTCAGAGTTTCATATAAGGAATTCTTCACTTCCGTATTTAACTCATTTGAAAGGAGAATCATTTACTTGGAGTTTCCACTGAAAACTGTAACATATATCCAGGTAACTTCTGATGTTTCTGGCCATGGAACACATAGAGCAGAAGACATACTATGTTACAACAAGAGATGCTGGAGTTGATGGTACCATAGGAACAGGAAAGAAATGAAAAACTACCACCAAACCTAAATGCAAAGTCTTTCATAGTGTGAATTACTCCCAAAAAAGTGCTTTTGGGGTTGATGAAATGGCTCAGTGGGTAAAAAACCACTTGCAACACAAGCCTGACACCTTGAGTTCAATCCATGGAACCCCATGATGGAAGGAAAGAACCAATCCCTAGAGGTCCTTTGACTGCTACAAGCACATGTGCTCATGCATGCACACACACAAATATATAAGTATTCAAAAAAATTTTAAGTACTTTTTGATTGGAGAGTATATCCTTTTGATGTATTCTAAAGACTACTAAAAATATTTTTGGTTTTTTGTGTCTTTGTTTTTTGAGACAGGTTCTCATTAGGTAGCCCAGACTAGCCTTAAACTTGTGATCCTCCGATCTCTGTCTCTCAAGTGCTAGTATTATAGGAATGTATGCTGGGTGTTAACCCAGCACAATTTTTTAAATTAAATATTTGGACCAAAATATCATGGAAACTTTTCTGAGAAAGATTAGTTTAAAAGTAAATTAAGTAAAAATTGTGACCATCTGTAACAGAATGTAGTCAGTATATAAAACAGGACATTTAATTGTCTTCTGGCTTTTACAGATTTAGGATCTGACAATTGCAGGCAGAATTCAGAGTTCTTCAGTGTTTACTTAGCCTGATGAGACACAGATCTAAGCCCATGAGTTGGGGCAGGAGTGTAGGACGTCTCCTTAGCAAGCAAGGCATGCTGATAGGCACCTTCTTCTACGCCCACCCTTATTGTTCCTTACAAAAAGAAAACTACTGAGAACATAGCGAGTGGCTAAGCAAAACCACTGACACTGGTTCTACATTTTTAACATTTTGTGCTTTCTCACAGTTCTTGTGGAGAAAAGGGTAAAACTGAAGAAACACCCTATTTGTGGATCAATTTCACAATTTCACAGGCCAACTGTTTGACTTCTCTCAAGAAGGCATCTTGAACTGGGAGTGGTAGTGAACACCTGTAATCTCAGCACTCAGAAGGCTGAGGCTAGCTTGGTCTACATAGCAAGTTTCAGCCCAGCCAAGGCTACACTGTGAAACTCTTTGTCTCGAAAGGAAAAAAAAAGGTATCATGAGTTAAAAATACTATTCGTCACACAGTAGTCACAAGGTACAAAACTTGATAATTTAAAAAGAAAATGAAATCTCCCCCACCAAGCTTGTCTTTCTGTGAAGACAAGCTTTGCCTCTAAAGCCTTCACTAAAGACACACAAGAAACAAGCAGCAAAGACCAAAGCTACTGGCACCTGACAACCTATTTTCACCTTCCTAAAGCTACACTATTTGACACAGTAGGTACAAGCTACTAAGTATCTACACTGGCTATTTAAATATCTACATGTGGCCTGTGGCTACCATATTATCACCGTACCCTATTAAATATTAGGAGAATTGGTCTACAGAATAGACACCAAACATTTCCACTGAAGAAATTACATTCAGACAGTGCTGCTACAGAAGGGCAATCATAAATGTATCTTTTTTTGGAAAGTTGTGCAAATTGAACCAGGGAGAAAAGAGCTGATATGTTAGTTATTTGGCTAAGTCATTTGGGTCAAGTTCTTTCCTATTTCCAGGTGTCAGTTACCCCATCTGAAAAATAAGGAGGCATGCTTCCACTAGGTCAATGCCCTCACGAGAGAATACTGCTGGCAATGTGGGTACATGGGAGAATGCCATTGTTTCTACAAGATGTACAATAAAATAGACAGGACGCTGTCTATTAAAGCAGATCAGCCAGAACAAAAGGCATACGTGTAAATACTATATAAAGTATACATACATAGATATCCAATACAGCACAATGAAAATTATTCAATGTTAACTTTCCTTTCCACTATTATGTTTGACATTACACACACACACACACACACACACACAAAATTTATTTGTAAATTTGGTGGGGTGGTGGGGGGATGAGAGGGTCTCCAGCTGGCCTGGAACTCATGATGCAGACCAGGCTGGCTTCAATCTCACAAAGACCTGCCTGCCTTTGCCTCCCAAGGGCTGGGATTAAAGATATGTGCCACCAGGGGCTGGAGAGATGGCACAGCAGTTAAGAGCACTGGTTGTTCTTGCAGAGGACCCGAGTTCAAATCCCAGCACCCACATGGCAGCTAGCAACTGTCCATAACTCCAGTTCCATGGGATCCGACAGCTTCTTCTGTCCTCCGTGGGCATTGCATGACACGGGTGCACTTACCTACATGTAGGCAATACACTCATACACAAAAAATAAAATAAAAATAATAAATAAAATATTTTTAAAGATATGTGCCACCATGCCTAGAGTATGTCTGTTATTTTAATAAGAAGCTGAGAAAAGAATACACTCTGGGCTACCTCCTCACACTGGCATGCCACTCTGACCCACCATGTACAGATAGCAGGTCTCTCCTGATCACAAATGAAGGTTCACAAATCTACCAGAGGCCAGGCTGGTGGATCCTGAAGCTGGGCTTGGCCTACCCAGCAAGATGGCCATGTACACTGAATGCATTTCAAAAGCAATGTGGCTCAAGGGGATGAATATGGATCTTGAAGCAAGTGAGACAAAGTCAAACTCTGCTTTACTACTTCTTAGCTGTTCATTTCAAATACTATCTATAACCCTCAATTTCTTTACTCATAAAAATGTAAACACTTACTTTATAGGGATAGTAAGGTTTTTTTTAAAAAAAACAACACTAACCCCACCTCCCAAATCCCAAAATGTAGATTTCCTATTATGATTTAGACATGAATCCCCCTAAAAAGGCTCATGTACTAATGGCTTGGTCCCTAGCCAGTGGCACTATTAAGAAGTGACCGGACTGTGAGAGATCTATCCTAATCAATGATCACTCCATGACTGATACAAAACTGAATGGATCACTGGAAGGTGAGGCCTGACTGAAGGAAGTGCTGGCTGGAGGAATGCCTCTGAAGGTGTGTGTTCCCCATGACCTCCTCGGCTCACCTGTCTCTGCTTCCTAGCTGCCAAGAGGTGGACAAATTTTTCTCCACCACACTGGTTGTGCCATGATGCTTCTGCCTTGTCAGACCTAAAGCTAAAAGCAAAGGAGCCAGTAGCCCATAGATTGACACCTCTGACATGTGAGCCAAACCTGATTTCTCAGATGTTTCATCACAAATATAAATAGGTGGGAAAGGACTAACACATTTCCTAACATACTTTGGATTTTCCTTGTGCTTGCCTAAATTCATCCTTCAAATGGTAAAGGAAGTATGACTGTCACTCATGTGGACAGGACTTTAGTTCCCAAAGCACTCTCATAAAAACCCTTTCAGTTACCCTTGAGGTCAACACCACTGATACTCCTTCAGAGGAGGACAGACTGAAGGACCTGAACAACCAAATGCCCACATATACAATCAAGAGTCAAGTCTTGAACCCAGCCTTTCACTTCAAGTCCAAGGCTCTTCCCATACCACCACTCTGTCTTTCTGAAGGAGATGACTCTCTCTACTACCATATTCCTCCCGTAACAGCCCAGGTATGATTAAGCATAGCCATGTCAGTGGCCTTGTGACCTTCAGGCTGAGAAACCAGCTTCCCAAAGACCAAAGACACTATGTTAAAAGGGAATAGAAGTAGAGTCCAGATCAACTCTTCCACTGAAAACAGATACCCAAAGATAGAAAAGGATTCCTTACCCAGGGCTTCCAAGCGTTCCCTTTGCTCTTCTCTCCATTTACGGATACTTTCAGGCTCTGATTGCAATCGATCCACTTCTGAAATAGCTGCATAACTGTCTGTTGGACCATTACTCTCCTTAACACAAACACAATTATACTCTATCAGTATCCAAATTTCCCTCCTGAAATACACCTTATAAAAATTAGAACTTCTGGTTACATATAGCACTGGTGGCTATTGTTTTTTAAATATTTTATTTATCATTTTTATTTTATGTGTATGAGTATATTGTTTGCACATAGGTAGGGGCACCCATGTTGTACAATGCCCATGGAGGTCAGAAGAGGGCAGATCCCCTGGAACTGGAGTTACAGTTGATAGCTGCCTTGTGGTAGCTGAGAATCGAACCTGAGTCCTCTACAAGAGCAGTCAGTGCTCTTAACCGCTGAGCCATCTCTCCAGCCCCGACTGGTTGCTGTTGTAAATGTTAGAGGTTTCCTTTAAATAAATTCAACTTTCCATACCAGGAGAGAGCTTTCATTACTGCACTGAATCTCTGCAATCTCATAAGGAAGAGTAGTTGTTATCTGCTGATGAGTGGGAAATGAGTGGGCAATAGGCAAGCTGAAGGTAGGTGGGCAATGGACATATTTTCTTCACTTGACACAGAGATTATGCGTTATGCTTTTAAATTCTGGTGAGTGCACAGCAAAGAAAGACCTAGAGCCCAAGACTTCAAATGCTATTATAAAGCCAGGTGTAATGGTACATGCCTTTAATCCTAGCACTTAGGAGGCAGAGGCCAGTTACAGGGAGACCCTGCTCAAAAACTCAAAGAAATCAAAACAAAACAAAACAAACAAATGTTATTATACCATTCAGGCAAAAGTCATTTAATATCAGCTATCAAAACATAGTAAGTTCTAGGAAAGAGGCAAAAAAAAAAAAAAAAGTGTAACAACTACAGTTAAACCAGAGAGAGAATAAAAAGGCAGGTAAGGATGAGTCAGGGAGGAGTGCTTTATGAGGTCTGATCTGAGAGTTAATAAACCAATTCAAAGTCATGGATGTTGACTGAGACTTATTCCACTGGGTCAAGGAGGAATTATTACCAGCTTAAATTTATCAAGCTATTAACAAAGATGGAAAGAGAATTATTTAAAGTACTAGTAACTAACTTATTACAGTGCTTGACCCAGTACATGGCACACAGTCTTTAAAATGGCCATCACCATCATCATCAAGAAGGGTTACTTCCTGAGAAAAGTCAGTAACATTAGGGCAGATTTAGTAAGCTTTCAAACAATGTTCTTAGCTGGGCACAGTGGCTCATACCTATAATCCCATCACTTGGAAAGCTGAGGCAGGAGGATTGCAAAGGGTCCAAGGCCAATGGAGGCTGCAGAGTAAGACCCTGTTTTTTTTTGTTTGTTTGTTTTGTTTTTGGTCTTTTTGAGACAGGGTGTCTCTGTAGCCCCAGCTGTCCTGGAACTCACTATGCTCACTATGTAGACCAGGCCGGCCTTGAACTGAGATCCTCCTGCCTCTGCCTCCCAAGTGCTGGGATTAAAGGTGTGTGCCACCATGCCCAACAAGACCCTGTTTTTAAAAAAACAAAACAAAAAACCAAAAACAGAAAACAAAAACAGGGCTGTAGAGATGGCTCAGGGTTAAGAGCACTTGCTACTCTTCCAGAGGACCTGGGTTTGGTTCCCAGCACCCACATGGTGGCTAACACCCACCCATCAGTAGCTCCAGTTCTAGAAGATCCCACACCTTCTGGCCTCCATGAGCATTATATGACAAAGGCACACTTATATAAACGCAGGCCAAACACTTATACATAGAAAAATAAAATCTTTTAAAAAATGTTCTATCAATGCCACTTATCCTCCACTTTGGTAGATAATGTTAATGCACCAGCATTGGGGTCTCTTTCAAGGTGGGTCAATTCAAATCACAGATGAAACTCTAGACTGCTATCATTTAATATAATCAGAGTACTCTGTACCTGGTAGTATTCACCATTCATCACTCCATCAACACCATCTGTAAGACATAAGATTTTAGCCTGTCAATCAGGGCTACTCAAATGCTGGCCAAAGGATTAAGGACTATACGGTGGAATGTAGTTCTTTATTCTGTAGACACTGCAAACTACTAAATAGTGAGACTTAAAGTGGGCACAGCAGAGTAGAGGCACTTACTGCCAGACCTGATGACCTGAGTTCAATCCTCAGGATGCACATGGTAGAAGCAGAGAACCAATTCCTGCAAGTTGTCCTGACCTGACCTCCAGTGGCGCACATGCAGTTACACATACACACAATAATAAATGTAATTTTTTAACAATGCTAATCCCAGAGCTGGAGAGATGACTCAGTGGTTAAGAACACTGGCTGCTCATGCAGAAGACCGGGGTTTGAATCCCAGCACCCACATGGCAGCTAACAACTGTCTGTAACTCCAGTTCCAGGGGATCCAACACTCTCTTCTGTCCTCTGTGGGCACTGCACAACACAGGTGCACTTACATACATGCAGGCAATACACTCATACACACAAACAACAGAGTATAAGAATACAGTAATTCACCTGAGTTTTGATTTGTTTCAACCACTGGTTTGCTTGAATTTCATTATTTCAACATAGTTCCTCTATTTTTCTTAATTTCCGTAACTGCTTATTCCTGTTCATTATGGTTTTTTTTCTCTTTCCTGGTGCTAGGGATTGAACCCAGGACCATAAACAGGCTTTACCACTGACCTATACCCCTAGTCACTCCTGTGCTTTATGATAGTGTCGCTTATTGATTATCAATGGCCTTTCATTACTTTATACTGTTTTAAAAATTGTATGGGGGCCACTAGAGAGATGGCTCAGCAAGAGGCTTACTGCTCTTGCAGAGAACCCAGGTTCAATTCCCAGCACCCACATGCTAGCTCACAAGTGCCAGATCCAGGGAATCTGACATCCACTTCTGATATCTGCAGGCTCCTGCACATACTCGGAAAACAGACAAACGACAGACCCAAGGATACACACAAAAATAATTTTTCTTGAGAATTGTACAAGGGGCTGGCAAGATGACTCAGTGGGCAAACGTGCTTGTGACCAAGCCTAACGACCTGAGTTCAATCCCTGGAACCCACAGAGTGGAAGCAAAGAACTGACTCTTACAAGTTGTTCTCTGGCTTTCACAAGTGTGCCAACACACACACACACACACACACACACACACACACACACACACACACATTGAACTGTGCATAGTGGTACATGTCTATAGAGCCAGCAGTCAGGAAGTCAAGGCAGAAAGATCAGAGTTGGGAGGCCAACCTGGGCTATACAGCAAATTCCAGGTCAGCCTGTGCCATAGAGCAAGACCCTATACCCTATATCAAGAAACCAAAAGGCAGGTGGCATACAGTCTATCGATTTTAACAAAGGTTACTAAGAAATGAATAAAAGTGACTGGCTAGCATTTTCAACTGCTCCCCTGCAATAAATTTCTTGTTGTAGAACTGCTAGGTCACAGGATATATTTATTCTGAAGACTACTTATTCCCTGTGAAGTAATACATGTGACATCTGATTTTCTTTACCGTATTGTCTGAGCTTTCCTGTTTTTGCTATCTTTTGACCATCAGGTTTTCTTCATTAAGTCTTGTCATACTGCAAATATTTACCACCATTCTGTCTTTTTTCTCTTAGCTGTGTACGAACAAATGTGTGGGTGTGGATGCATGTGGAGGGCAGAGGTCTTCCTCAATTCTTCTCCACTTTATTATTATTTTTATTATTTTTTTTTCTTGGTCTTTTTGAGACAGCGTCTCCCTGTAGCCCCAGCTGTCCTGGAACTCACTATGTAGATCAGGCTGGCCTTGAACGCACAGAGATCTGCCAGCCTCTGCCTCCCGAGTGCTGGGACTAAAGGTGTGCGTTCCAGTGCCATATAAGCTAGGTG
The DNA here is from genome assembly GCF_000622305.1 of Nannospalax galili. Classification (NCBI taxonomy): domain Eukaryota; kingdom Metazoa; phylum Chordata; class Mammalia; order Rodentia; family Spalacidae; genus Nannospalax; species Nannospalax galili. The sequence continues at coordinate 2,604,579 of NW_008350402.1, forward strand.
TAACACATGCCTATAACACCATAATTTCAGCCATTTAAAGTGCACACACAAGTCAGTCGTGTTGGTATATTGTGTCACTGATCATTTTAATTGAGGTAATGGCTTACAAACTCTGCTAATTTTACCATTTAAAATTTTTTTATTTTTGCTTATGTGTTTGTTCTTTGAGATGGCGTTTTACTATGTTGTCCATCTTTTTGCAAACGTAGACGTAAGCAAGTCTCCAGCCTTAGCCTCCTAAGTAGCTGGGGCTACAACCACACACACCATGCCTGGTTCATTTGAACAATTTTTTGTTTCTTTTTTGTTGTTATTCTTGTTTTGTTTTTTTGTTTGTTTTAAATATTTTACTTTTATTATTTTATGTGTATGAGTTGATTGTCTGCATGTATGTAAGTACATCCATATCGTGCAATGTCCATGGAGATCAGAAGAGGCATCAGATCCCTTGGAAGTAGTTATGGATGGTTGTTAGCTGCCATGTAGGTGCTGGGAATTGAACCTGGGTTCTCTTTTAGAGCAGCTAATGCTCTTTCTTAATCGCTGAGCCATCTCACCAGCCCATTTTTTTGGTTTATTTATTTGTTTTGCTTTGTTTTTGTTTTAAGTTTTTGACAGGGTCTCCCTATCCCCAGCCTTCCTGCAACTCACTGTGTGCACCAGGCTGGCATTGATCTCACAGAGCTCCGCCTGCCTCTGCCTGCCAAGTGCTGGGATTAAAGGCGCCCGTCACCACACCTGGGTATCTTATTATTTTTATGTGTATGAGTGTTTTGCCTACATATACATTAAGTGCACTTGTGTCGTGCAAAGCCCTCAGAGGTCAAAGAGGGTGTTAGATTCCCTGGTACTGGAGTTACAGATGGTTGTTACTGGCCATGTGAGTGGTGGAATTCGAACCTGGGTCCTCTGCAAGAGCAGTGTTCATCTCTCCAGTCCCTCTACTTTATTATTATCATTTAATTGTTATTATTATTTGTTGGGTCCCTTTGAGACAGGGTCTCCCTGTAGCTCCAGCTGACCTGGAACTCACTATGTAGATCAGGCTGGCCTTTAACTCACAGAGATCCACCTACCTCTGCCTCCCAAGTACCTGTGCCACCACGCCCAGCTCTCTATTTTTTGAGACAGGGTATCTCACTGAACCTGGAGCTCACTGACTGACTGGTGGGCCAGCATGCCCCAGGGATCTTCTTGCCTCCTTTGCCCAGCACTGGGATAATAAAGGAACACACCACAGTGCCAGCTTTAGTGTGAGCACTGGGGGTATGAATTCAGGTTCTCACATTTGTGGTACTAGCAAGCACTTTACCAAATGAGTCACCTCCCCAGTTCCATTCCCCCCCTTAATTTTTAATTTTTGTGACAGATCTTATCTAACAGCTCAGGTTGGCCTCAAGCTTGTTATGCAGCTGAGAATGACTTCAAAGTTCTAATCCCTGCCCTCCACTTCCCAAGGGATCAGATTATAGGTATGTACTACCACACCCAGTTATGTGATGCTAGGGAATGAACCCAGGGCTTCATGCATGATAGGCCAGCATTCCACCAAGTAAATTGCATTCCCAGCACCCTATTTTGTCTTTTAACTTGGTTTATGATACTTAGCACCTAGGACTAGTACTTAACTTGTTCTTAAGAGAGGCATGGTAGCACTCCCAGCACTCCAGAGGCAGATGGATTGCTAGGAGGTCCAGGCCAGACAGCCAGTGCTACACAGTGAGACCATCTCAACAATTTAAAAAAAAAAGTATGTAAATGTTAACAACTCTTCCTTTGTGACATCTATATCTGCTTTGACACTGCAGGCCATCCCACAATACCTTCTTTCTTCTGATAATTTTAAAATGCCTCTCTTAAATCCACCTGGATTTTATTTTTGTGTAAGACAGAAGGTTGAGATTGCTTTAAATCCTAGAGCCCACAATGGCTAGCCTGGCCAGTCCCACACTATGGTTAATATATTATAGCTAGCACATCAACTACCCAGTTAATATATTCCAGCCCAGGCAAGGACAATTCCAAAAGAAAAGACTCTAGTCATTACTCTGTATGTAAAACGGGAGCAATGCTCATCCCACACCTCCTAAACTACATGCAGCTTGTCCTTCAGGTCTGCAGACTCATCCAGGTCCTCTGGTGCATACTTTAAGCTCTCTATTATTTGTTGTACTACTGTTCTAACATTGTTTTATAAGTCACTGACCCAGGTCAAAGGACAGAAACAAAGAGAAATTATATCTAGGGTCCTTTATTTAGAAGAGCTAAGCTAAGTAACTCAATGATCCAGAAGAAAAACTTTCTCAGGCATCTTAAAATGTCCAGAAAGAAAACTAGAGGCTGGGTAGAGGAAGAGGCAGGTGGATCTCTGTGAGTTCAAGGCCTGGCCTACATAGCCAGGCCAGCTGGTGCTACAGGCAGGCGCTGTCTCAAAAGGACAAAAAAAAAAAAAAAAAAAAAAAAAAAAAAAAGAAAAGAAATTAGAGTCAGAGTTAAGTTTCCGAAGAGCAAATCACCTTCAACTTTTCATGTTCCCCAATATTTGAAGTCAAGCAGACCTAGGGTTGAATCCTAGCTGAGCCACTTATTAGCTTACTACCTTAGGAACACTGCTTAACTAGCCCAGTCATCAGTTCTCACCTGAAATACGACGATTCTACTACTTAGCTTATAGAGCTACAAAAGTATAAGGAGTACCTGACACACAGTAAACGCACACTCACCAAACATCATGGGTGACATTCTCTTAGTTTCTCTCATTTCCACCATTAAGATTACATTCCCTTGCTGAGAGTTGTAGCACACCTTTGATAACAGCACTCAGGAGGCAGAGGTAGGCAGATCTTAGCAATCCAGGCCAGCCTGGTATATATTATCAAGTCCAGGACAGCTGAGGTTAGAGAGACTACACTCCCTCCACAAAGCTTTCCCTTAATTCAATTCATCTCCTGCACCTTTCTCCTTCAAGAAAGGACTTGTCTTGTCAGAAACAGTACTTAGTCACACCTTAGTCACTCCCCTGTTCCTCAATCCTTTCTGTTCTCTCCAGTCCCATTCCCCCCACCCCCCAGAGTCCCCAAAACTGAGAGATTTTTTTTTCAGGACTTGTGCTGCCTGCTCCCTGACCACCTGTGCTTCCTCAATACTCACAAGCTACTCCATCCAGGTTGCCTCCTAACTCTAAACTTAGGTCTCGTCTCTTGAGGTCCTAACAACTGATAGAGTTATGTAAGGCTCATCCTTCTGTTTTGTCTGTGCCCATCTTCCATGGTAATTTCCCCCATAGAGGGAGTAAGTTTAGATCTTTTCCTCTTTCCACATCAGTTATAGCCTACTGCCCATCTCTGACTCTCCCTCTCTCTGGAGAATACACACACAATAGAGCTCCCACCTACTACCACCTCTCAATTTACTCAGTATATCCCAAAGCCTATAACCTTCTAACTCCTTTCTTCATAGGAAATAAAAGCAACTAAAATTCGCTGGGTGCTTACTACATACCAGTAAGCACTTTATAGACACTCTTTAATATAATCCTAAAAACATTATGTGGCATATATAACGTACCTTCTTACAGAGAAGGAAACGTGCTGGGCAGTGATGGTAGTCATATAAATTGCCTCAGACCATAAAGCTCACACTCAAGCAGCACAGAATAGTACAGAATTTCAACCACTAGTGTGTTCGTATGAAAGTGTCCAACAAGTTCTCTAATCCCAAAAGGAAATGCTGACAGTGCACTATTACCAACCTCAACACACTCTCAGGACCTGGCATTAAGTCACTAAATGCTTAGTTCCAAAGAATGTCTTCCCAGGAACTAAGTCAGCAAGTGTTCCTTTCCTTCCCTTTGCTGAAAGCTTGATGCACAAAAGGCTCAAGTGTGCAGCTCTAGTATCTGGGTTTTATCTTCCCAAACTGCTTACCCAAGAGCTTGTACAGGACTCTTTTTGCCCATTTCTATGTTATGCACCGAACACCTACTATAGTCAGACACCCTGCTAAGATGTGACAGTGAAGACCTATAACACTGTCCCTTGAAATCACAAGTCTCCTAACTATGGGTCCTTCGTCTCCCAATTTTTGCCTGCCCCAAACAGTATGCTCAGGCAGAACAGCTGTGTGACTGCTTAGAATGCAGCAGTCTAAAGGAGAGCTGACTTGGGGTCCATCCTCTTCTTAACCAAGTCACCTCCATCTAGGAAATTACGGAGCTAAAAAGTCAATTTTTAAAATTCTCAGGCAAATTTTAAACACCCCAAGAGCAACTCTAACCACATATGGTCAACTTCATCTCCAGGTTGCAGCCCAGTTCTGTCCAAGCTGCTTATTGTAAATTGCGTATTTTGGTGTATTACACATTTTTGTTAAGTTCCTGTTGGGGGCTGATTTGTCTAAGAGGTAGCACGGTATAGTACAAAATCTTAGAGGCTGCAAACTGCCCCAAAATCTTCTGCTTGGTTGGAATAGTAATTTGAGATTTCTGGGTCTCATCACAAAGCACAATTCCTGCGCACCAAAGCCTCTCTCCAACACTCACTGTCTCATGCTGTTTTCCTCATTTGTGTCACCTGGCCCTGTGAGCCTAGTGCTTACAGTGTAGGCATTCCTACTTGGCCAGAGTGCCATTTTCTTTTTAAGTTGTATTTTTTTAATTGGGGAGGAGGGGCTCACTCTGTTACTCAGACTGGTAGTACCTCCCGCCACAGCTTCCCAAATACCTAAGTGTATACCCCACAATGCCAAGCTTGTTTCTTTTTTGTTTTTGTTTTCTGTAAAGGAAAAGTCATTGTGTCTCGCTTTTTTCTAGCGAATTTCCTACTTCCCTAAACTACTGAATAGGTCTTTACCACTCAACCTTTCCTCCCACACCACAATCCTAAGCATCACACACAGTGAAAGCATCCAAAGGTCAAACTCTCATCCTATCCCTGCCCCCCTTTCTCTTTTGCTTGAGTTGGCTGGGGAAAGGCCACACTGCACTCTATAGTCACCTTTTTTCCCTCTTGGATTAGGTTTTTCTGGGCGATACGGCCTTCCAAAGCTGATTCCACAGGAAGAGCATCAGGAGTCCCGGCCGCGATACACTCAACAACGGTACCAATTATTCTTCCGGGCCAGTTTCTTCCTCCAGAGTTAGACCATCTTTTCTGAACTTATTCACATCGCCCTTCCTCCCCATAAGCCAACATTCCACATATCTTAACTCCAGAACTACGTTGCCATTTTGCTTGCTTGTATGTCTCAAGTAGTCTTTTCCCACCCTCCTTTCCTAATACGCGGTTCTTTCTGGGTGGGCTCTGTAATTCTGGCCAAACTGCGCTAATGCGGCTGCTTCTGAGACCAGGCTTAAAGCACACTCAGTGCTTCGTAACAAGTTGGACAGAACCGGCTCCAGAGCCCTACAGGCACAGCATCTTGCTCTCCTCCGCGCCGACCCAGCAGCACTCAGGTACTCGGAGGCCCGCAGCCTGCTCCAGCGGAGGTTTGTGCATGGCCGGGCTGGGGTCTCGCTTCCTCTTTGCGCGCCTCCTAACCCCTGCTTCAGCCGGGAGCACCAACCCACAGAAGCGCACCGACCCACCCCGACCCCAGCTTCCCCGCCAGTCCTCCCGCCTGGATGCCGCCGTCCTCTCACCCGGACCCCCCGGAGGCTCTCCGTGCGCCTGTGGCCCGGGGGCACCGCCGTCCAGAATGGCGAAAGCCTCGTCGTTCTCGATGCCCGCAATCTCGCTCTCCTGCTGCGCCAAGAAGGCCGCGGCCGGGTCTTCCTCGCCCGCGCCCGCCACCCCATTCCCCAGCGCGGGGCCGCTTGGCGCGCCAGAGGGAGCGCCGAATGGATCCAGCTCAGCCATGACGGCTACTCAACCGCACCGACCCGAAGCCGAGCCCAACCGACCGACCCGCCGAAACCGCCCCGGGCAGCGGACGCTGTGCTGGCGGCCGCTACCGGAGGACTAGTGGGAGGAAGGGGAAAGAGAAGCGGAAGCCCGGGGTCTATATCCGGTTGGGTGGGCGAGCCAGAAAAGGGCAACCAATCAGAGGACAGGAGTTGCCCAATCAGCAGGAAGAGGGGCGGGGCCCTGTAGACAACTCGTGACTGGCAGGGAGGGAGGAGCGTCTGAGAGGCGGAAATGCCACTTGCTGGAAAGGCCTGTGGGGCCGGCGGTCGACTCCTGTGGCTCCCGGGTTAGTGAAGGACCGAATGTTTGTTGGTACACACTGGCTTTCTAAAAAGTTTTTAGTATGTCATAAATCACAGCCAGTGTGGGTTGGAACCGACTAAAATGTAATAGATTCAGCCGGGCGGCGCTCGCCTTTAATCCCAGCATTCGGGAGACAGAGGCAGGCGGATCTCTGTGAGTTCAAGGCCAGCCTGGTCTACATAGTGAGTGTAATCGATTCAGATTCATTAAGATTTTTCTTCTGGGGCTGGAGAGAGGGCTCAGCAGTTAAGAACACTGACTGTTCTTGCAGAAGACCCGGGTTGGAATCCCAGCACCCACATAGTAGTTAACAACTGTCCATAACTCCAGTTCCAGGGGTTCCGACAGTCTCTTCTGTCCTCCGCTGGCTTTGCACGACACGGGTGCACTTACCTACATGCAGGCAAAACAGAAGTATACATAAAATAATAATTTTTTAGAAAAGATTTTTCTTTCCTGTATTTTTATAGTTAACAGCACTTTTGCAACTTCAGACGCCTTTTGGCGAGTTCTATAGTTTCTAGAACTGGAAAATTCAAGAGGAATCATCTGCTTTATAGGGACACTGTGGCCCGACTTCCTGGGGGTTTACATGGTGGTACTAGCCACGAGCTCTTGTACTGGCATGCCTTTACCAACTAAGAGCAGTTGGAACTTCAGATACAAACTTCCTTAAATGTTCTTCTAAGTGACATGTTAACACAGGCACCTTTGTCTATACCTTAGGACGAATAAAGCAATCCCAGTTAATCACACTTATGTGGAGGAAGGGTACATATGCAAAGGCCAAGAAAAGTACCTTTTTCTTCATAGCCATCACCCTAAAAAGTAAGAACCAAACCAAGAAAGGAAACAAAAACAGAAAGCAAGTGCCACTTTACCCCAGCTACTTGGGAGACTGTGGCAAGTTATTTAAGCCTAGGAGTTTGAGATCAGCGCAGCCATGATGCAGAAACCCCCATCTCCAAACAAGAAAGAAACTAACACAAGTCAAAGATACCTTCAGAGACTGGAACAAGAAAGTGTGTGGGTTTATTTTATTGTTTGTATTATTTATTGGTATGAGTGTTTTGCCTGAATGTTAAGTGCCAGAAGAGGGCCTCTGATCCCCTAGAACTGGAATTATGGATCGTGGGTAGCTGACAGGTGGGTGCTAAGAACTGAACCCCAGTCTCTGTAACAACAGCAAGTGCTCTTAACTACAGAGCCATTTCTCCAGCTCCCATATATGTGTTTTTAAATTTGTTTTTACATAAAATGTGTATGTGGATTTCAGAGAACTTGTTGCAGGGTGGTTCTCTCCTTTCATCACGTGGGTCCCTGGATGGAGCTCAGGTCATCAGACTTTGCAGTAATGCATATTTACCCAATGAGCCATCTCATTGGCCCTGTGTGTTTTAATGAATGTATCTTTAATGCAAAAAAAGTAATTATGTAAAACATTATTTTGTAGTGCAGCAGACAGAAGGAACCCAGGGTGCGCTCTCTCTCACTCTCCTGTTCTCTTGCTCTCTGTGTATGTGTGTGTGTGTGTGTGTGTGTGTGTGTGTGTGTAAACTTCTAAAATTGGACCGGGCACGGTGGCGCATGCCTTTAATCTCAGCACTCAGAAGGCAGAGGTAGGCAGATCTCTGTGAGTTCAAGGCCAGCCTGGTCTACACAGTGAGTTCTAGGACAGCTGGGGCTACAGGGAGACCCTGTCTCAAAAAGACCAAAAAAAAAAAAAAAACCTAAAATCATTTAAGTATGGAATGCAGAGAAGCTTAAAAGAGGGCTGGGGAGGCTGAGGCAAACTAATCAAGAGTTCAAAGCCCGCCTTGGATTATATAGCAAGATCCTGTCTCAAAAACAAAAACAAAAAAACAAAAAACAAAAACCAATTTTAGGCCTTCTAGATGCAGAATGATCCGGTTAGCAGTCCTGAGCCTTTGAGAACAGAAAACATTCAGAGATAGAGCAGAAGTTGAGGCTAGGAAAGAGACCTACCTAGGGACAATAGGAACAGAATGGGTTAGTTTTCTTCCAGTATGACAAAATACCTATGATAACAGTTTAATAAAGGAAGGGTTTGTGCTCATAGTTTCATGAAATTTGTGGTTATGTGGCTCCATGCTTTCTGGCCTCTGCATGACAAGCAGAACATCATTGCAGAGAGCAGATGGTGATGCAAAGTGGCTCACCTCGTGGCAGATGAGGTAGAGAGACCCAGAGGCCTGTTGATCAGGCCAATGCCGTCATGATTTGATCCACCCACTGGAGACAAAGGCTTCAACTCTTGAGGCTTTGGTGGCACATCAGATTCAAACTATAACTTTAGTGTTGAAAGGAATGCCTACAGGAACTGACTACCTTTTCAGTGTTCCTCTCACTAGACTTTTACGCCAGGACAGGGACCGTGACTGTCTTGGTCACTTGTATATTCTCAGGGTCTAGCATTATACTTAGCATGTAGCCGGTGTTTCAGGAATTGTTGAGGGAGGGCTCAGGAGATGGCTTGATGGGTAAAATGTTTACTACATAAGCATGAGGACCTGAGTTCAGTCACCAGCACGCATGTAGAAAGCTGGATGCGGTGGCAAGCATCTATAACTCCAGCCCTGGGGCACAAGAGGCAGCTTGATCCTTGGAATTTGCTGGCCAGCCAATCTAGCTGAAATGTTGAGCTCCAGGTTCAGTAAAAGACCCCATCTCAAAAAATAAGTTGGAAGCAGGGTATGGGCACATACCTTTAATCCCAGCACCGGGATGGAGAGGGGCAGAGACAGGTAGATCTGTCAGTTCAAGAGTTTGAGGCCAGTCTGGTCTGCATAGCAAGTTCCAAGCCAGCCAAGGCTACATAATGAGACCCTGTCAATAGGGAAGACACTCATCATCAGTCTCTGGCTTCCACATGTACATGAACACAGACTCACAAGCACATGTATGTCCCGACCCGCGAGACAGTCAGCGTGGGTTTCTGGAGGGAGGAAAAGAGGGATGGAAAGGGACAAGAGATGCGTGGGTTTCTGGAGGGAGGAAGGGGGACGGAAAGGGACAAGAGATGCGAAGAATGGAGACAAGACAGGCTTTCTGATCAAGTCTCATTTAATGAACATTCACACAAAGTTTTTATAGGGAGGAGAGGGGGAAGTTGGCAGGGAAAATTCCAAATTCCAAGAGCAATTCAATTAAAAGAACAAATATCACAATAACACCACACCAATTGATCACAGAATAAATTCCATAGTAACACCACAATTCTATATAGCAAGTTATAAATCAATTAAGAGGTTACACTTGTATGATTACAGAGTAACACCAAAGTTTCTAGCAATTACATGAGAAAATGAGGGAGTCTCTCAGGCGTTAAGTACCCAGGTTAGAACAACATGTTTGTGAGAGGTTTTCAAGTATAGTCATCTGGTTAATCTCAAACCAGGCCAGCCTTGATGTCTAAAAAACAGCTTTGCCAGGAATCAGGTCTTGCTATTTCCTGGGGTAGGGGCCTACGGCTCCCGACACATGTACACATACACTGCACACACAAAAATTGTTAATGTAATGAAATAATATTTGAAATGGATATCAGCAGAGGTGATATCAAAAGATAAGGTCAGAGGATGTTATGGTTTGTAACCCAAAGACTTGCGTTCTGGAAGTGTGGTCCTCAATGTCTGGTATTTAAAGGTGCTGGGACTTTTAAGAGATAGAACCTAGTGAGAGGTGCTTGTGTTATGAGATGGTGGGGGATTGATAGTAGGTTATGCAAGAGCTGCGGCTACAGGGAGACCCTGTCTCGGAAAGATCACACCAAAACAATGGACTAAGAGAGGGAAAAGGCTATTAGTCAAAGGGTGCTCAAGGAAGTGCACTATTCATTTAGATCGCAGAAAAATCAGGAGAATAGGTAGACACAGCTGAGAAAGGGTGTTGGAATGGAATCATCAAAGGCCTGAGTACCTAGATGAGGATTATTTCTCACTTGGAGAGCCTGTGAGGAGGCTTTAAGCGGATAACGACCTGGCCAGAGCCCCAGTTTTGGAAGATTATCTGTTATACTGACAGGGTGAGCACAGGGGCAGTGTTCTGGAAGTAGGTGCCATTGCAAAGGTTCAGGAGGGAGGTGAGTGGGCCAAGGATGACATTCTAGGGAACATTGGTGGGCTCAGGTGGGAGGAAAATGATGGGGGCAGTGTATGGAGCCCTCGGTGACAGCATATAGGAGGGAGGAGGAAGGGAGGGAGAGAGGGACGGAAGAACCGACGGATGGAGGAAGGGACAATCACGGATAAGATTTCTAGCTTGGAAAGCTGTGACACAACAGAAAAAGCAGGTTGGGTTGTTTGGGGCAGAAGATGAGGCAGATAAGAGTTCACACAGAGAGAGCTGCAGCGAACGAGCAGGACCAGCAGAGGTGCTGGGCCGCGACCGGGAGGGTCTGGAGCGCGGGAGCCGGAGCGCGCGGTAACGGCCGCCGGGAACGCGCAGCCCAGTCACCGCAGCCCCGTGCGCGCGCCCGCTCCGGCCCTTGCACGCCGGCACCGAGCGCCCACCTAGTGCAGCTCCCGCGAGAGCGCTGTGCACCGCGGTGGCCGGAACGGGCCGGGGGATGGCGCTGCTGGACCTGGCCCGGAAGGAATGGCCTTGTTCAGGTTCATCCTCTTCGTGATGCTGTGGCTGATGCATTTCACGCCCATCATCTACACCCGGTTACACCTCAACAAGAAGGCTACAGACAGCTAACTTATAGCAACCTCCCTAGTGTGTCGTCTCTTCTGAAGCCACTGAAAGGGGTGGACCCTAATCTGATCAACAACTTGGAATTCTTTGAACTGGATTATCCCGAATATGAAGTACTCCATTGTGTACAGGATCATGATAATCCAGCCATCGATGTGTGTAAGAAGCTGCTTGGAAAATACCCAAATGTTGATGCTAGGTTATTTATAGGTGGCAAAAGGGTTGGCGTTAATCCTAAAATTAATAAGTTGATGCCAGCCTATGAAGTTGAGAAATATGAATTCGTATGGATTTGCGATAGTGGAATAAGAGTAATTCCAGATACACTAACTGACATGGTCAATCAAATGACAGAAAATGTGGGCTTGGCTCATGGGCTGCCTTATGTAGCAGACAGAGGAGGCTTTGCTGCCACGTTAGAAGAGGCATATTTTGGAACTTCACATCCAAGATCTTATATCTCTGCCAACATAGCTGGCTTCAAGTGTGTGCAGGAATGTCCTGTTTAATGAGGAAGGACATGTTAGATCAACCAGGGGGGCTTATAGCTTTCTCTCAGCACATCGCTGAAGATTACTTTATGGTCAATGCAATAGCTGAGTGAGGTTGGATGTTTGCAATGTCTACTCAAGTTGCCATGCAAAACTGTTTCTTACTCAGTTTCTTAGTTTCAATCCAGAATGATCAGGTGGACCAAAATTGAGAATTAACATGCTTCCTGCTACAATAATTTGTGAGCAAATTTCAGAATGCTTTGTTGCCAGTTTAATTATTGGCTGGGCAGCCCACCGTGTGTTCAGATGGGATATCACGGTATTCTTCATGTGTCATTGCCTGGCTTGGTTTTATATTTGACTACATTCAACTCAGAGGTGTCCAGGGTGGCACACTGTGTTTCTCAAGAGAATTGGGAACCTGGGTTTTTTTTTGTTGTTGTTGTCATTTGTTTATTTTTTAAACAAATATATACACATATATATGAACGCTCTGCAACAAACACTATGACAGTACCCTTCAGTAGGGAAAGTTTCTTACCTGTGAGAACATTCTGAGAACGTGTGTGGGAGGGTCGGCAGCCGCTTTCTGAGAGCTGAGGAAAGAACAGGTGGCCCTGGCCTGTGTCTGCAGTGAACGATCCGCAGTGAGGTACTAACTGCGAAACTCTTTCATGCTTTATACCTACCTCTTGTAGTTGTTGTGGAGCAAATATAATTTGTAATAAGGTATCTAGGGCTTTCAAAAACAAATGGAAAAACTTTAAAAAATAATAAAAGAGCTGGAGTCTAGTATTTATATGAATTTGTGAGAGAGATCTTTTTTGTTCTCACTGCAGTGAATCAAAGGTGGCTAAGTTTGGTTAACTGTAACCACGAATAGAAGGCATCTTTTTGATCATCTGATGTTGGCTCTGTCTTGAACCATTGTTAATCACTGTGCTGTGATTAGAATAGCTAAATCTTTTCTTCCTTGCTCCTTGTCTCAGCCTGCCCATCTCTTTCCTTAACATTTTCTCAGGGGGTGGGGGTACTGAGGTGATTTTGTTTTAGTATGAGTGAATGTTTTATAGTTGTAAGGAAAAACACATTTCAGACACATTTCACGCATGAGCTTTTTTCTTATACTATATGTCTTATTGTTAAGAATGCAATTTCATGATACAGGTATTTAATCTTAAGTAAGTAAATACTCTAGCTATCAATAAACGAATTGCAGTAGAAAATGAAGAGAGGTAGGTTTTACTCTTAAAATCAATCAGTATCAAACTAAGTCTACAGTGTGTGGTGGTGGTGGTGTTTTTACTACAATAGTCAAGTCTTATTGGATTTTTGGAGGCTGGAGAGATGGCTCAGCAGTTAAGAACACTGTTCTTGCAGAAGATCCGGGTTCGAATCCCAGCACCCACATGGCAGCTAACAACTGTTCATAACTCCAGTTCCATGGGATCAGACAGCCTCTTCTGACCTCGGCAGGCATTTCACGGCACGGGTGCACTTACCTACACGCAGGCAATACACACATACACATAAAATAAAAATAATAAATAAATTTTTTAATTGGATTTTTGTATTCCAGTTTGTATGGCAGAATAGACTAGATGAGCACCGGTGTAAAAGTCTACTGGGCTTTACTCTTCTCCATCGAAACTTGTCAGGTTGTGCTTAACTTGTGGTGAACTGGACTTTTGTTTAAGCAAAAATGTAAGAGACAGTGCATAGCCCCTCCGCCCCCCTTAAGTGATATTTTGCTTTTCCATTGGTGGCATGCTGTCCATCTCCTGCCTGCTGCTCACACTGGCAGTATGGCACTTCCGGTCCTAGTGTTCTATGGTTTCCATGTCAATACATAGTGTGTGGCAGATTAGCAATACCTACCTATTTACAGAGAACATTTTTTCACCTTACTGAGCCAATTCATTTATCTAACGACTATATACAAGGTTTAAATTGCAATATATAAATGTGTATATACTACGAATACACCCTTTTTGTGTGTGTTTGTTTTTGAGACACGGTCTCCTTGTAGTCCCAGCTGGCCTGAAACGCTCCATGTAGACCAGGCTGGCCTTGAACTCGCAGAGATCCGCCCGCCTCTGCCTCCCAAGTGCTGGGATTAAAGGTGTGTGCCACCACACCCAGCCTGAATACAACTTTAAAAAAAAATATTTTATTTATTATTTTTATTTTATGTGTGTATTGCCTGCATGTAGGTAAGTGCACCCATGTTGTGCAATGCCCACAGAAGACAGAAGAGGCTGTCAGATCCCCTGGAACTGGAGTTACAGACAGTTGTTATCTGCTATGTTGGTTCTGGGATTCAAACCTGGGTCTTCTCTAAGAACAGTCAGTGTTCTTAACCACTGAGCCATTTCTCCAGCCCCAATAAATACACCTTTAATTGAAGTTTTTCTGCACCAAATTGTGCTGTCCTTCTGTCTTTTCTTCCTCCCTCCCTTATTTTTTGCCTTATGATGAATTTGAAGGGCATTTTCTTCATGAGCAAAGGCTTGTATGCATATTTCTTTATGTGAAATGAGGAAAGTTGTACAGTAAAAACCAGTTTAGTTGTGACCCACTATGTGTTTGCTTTTTTAAAGTCACTCTTTCATGAGTTGAATCTTGCTGATCCTGTTTGTAATCTGTCGGTTTGTTTGACAAAGTTTGGTTGGTGCTGAAGTGAAGTCTTGCTTATTATTTAGCTTTTATGCTGATCTCAGCGTGGCCAAAGAAACAGCTAAATCAAAATGGCTGGACAGACTTCATGCGTTCTGTAAATACTAAAAATGTTCTGTGTGTGTGTTACATGGTTATGGAGTGAAGCTTCATGGATCCAGAGAGTGATTCTTTGTCTACCAAGTTTGGAGTGAAGATAAAATAGTAAGAAATAATGTAAATGTTAAAGCATCACAGCAGAACTGTAGGAGTCAAAATAAATTTATTTATTTATTAATTTATTTATGTTGGTTTTTTGAGACAGGGTCTACCTGTAGCACCAGCTTACCTGGAACTCACTATATAGACCAGGCTGGCTTTGAACTCACAGAGCTCTGCCTGCCTCTGCCTCCTGAGAGCTGGGATTAAAGGTGTGCGCCACCATGCCCAGCAGAAGTCAAAATTTATAATAAACTGTCTTTTAAAAATGTCTAGAATAAGCCAGGCATGGTGGTGCACACCTTTGGTCCCAGCACTCGGGAGGCAGAGGCAGGCGGATCTTTGTGAGTTCAAGGCCAGCCTGGTCTACATAGTGAGTTCAGGTCAGCTGGGACTACAGGAAGACCCTGTCTTAAAAAGACAAAAAATTTTCTAGAATATACATGTTTTATTATTTAAAATCATTGTCTTAAGTCTTTTGTTCAAAAAATAAAAAATCTGAATACACACAAAAAAAGAGTTCACTGAACACTCAGACTTTGTGGAACATTCAGTAGACATTCTACAGGATGTTGGAAGTCTGAGTCTGAACCTCAGAAGATAGGAGGTTCTCCTTCCAGTAACTGTAGGCAAAGGGTTTGTTTTGTTTTTAAATTTTTATTTATTATATTTATTTTATGTGCACAAGTGTATTCCCTGCATGTATGTAAGTGCACCAGTGTCATGCAGTGTCCTTGGAGGTCAGAAGAGGACATGGGATCCCCTAGAACTGGAGTTACAGACAGTTCTTAGCCACCATGAGGGTGTTGGGAATTGAACCCGGGTCCTCTGCAAGAGTAGCTAGTGTTCTTAACTGCTGAGCCATCTCTCCAGCCCCTGTTTTATTTTATTTTTGAGAAAGGTCTCATGTAACCCAGGCTGACTTTGAACTACTTGTGTAGCGGAGATTGACCTTGAACCCTTGCTTCCACCTCCCAAGTGCTGGGATTACAGGCATCCACCACCTTGCCTGGCTAATACTTTGTTGAGAAAAACTAGAAGAGTTTTGCAAAAGTTTTTATTTTTATTTTTTTTAATGTTGCATTTTTTCTTTAATTTTATTTATTATTTTTATTTTATGTGTACGCATGTATTGCCTGCATGTATGTGAGTGCCACGGAGATCAGAAAAGGTGTTTGGATACCCTGGAACTGGAGTTACGGACAGTTGTTAGCTGCCATGTGGGTGCTGGGACTCGAACCCGGGTCTTCTGCAAGAACAGTCAGTGTTCTTAACCCCTGAGCCATCTCTCCAGCCCCAAAAGTGTTTATTTTTTGATTATTTAAAAAAAAAAATCTTTGTATGTGTGTGTGTACATATTCATATGTGAGTGTAGACACATGCCATAGCACATGTGTGGAGGTCTGAGGAAGACTTCAGGTGTCAGTCCTCACCTTCTGCCTTTAAAAAAAAATATTTATTTATCTATTTATTTAATTTATTTATTTTTATGTGTATGAGTATATTGCCTGCATGTATGTGAGTGCCACGGAGATCAGAAAAGGTGTTTGGATACCCTGGAACTGGAGTTAAGGACAGTTCATAGCCGCCATGTGGGTGTTGGGAATAGAACCTGGGTCCTCTGCAAGAGCAGTCAGTGCTCTTAACCGCTGAGCCATCTCTCCAGCCCCACCTTTTGCCTTTTTTGAGACAGGGTCTCTTGTTTTGTTACTTTGTACATCAGGCTAGCTGACTTACCAGCATCCAGAGATTCCTCTGTCTGTGCCTCTTACTGTTGGAGTCACTGGGATTACACACTTGCAGTACCCACAACCTGCTTTACTCAGGTTCTAGGACTTCAAATTTAGGTCCTCACACTTGTATGTCGTGTGCCTTTACCTACAGAGCTGTCTGCCCAACTCCACAGAAAGCTTTTATTTTTGTTATTTTAGTTTTTTGAAACAGAGTCTCATATAGTCCAGCACTTGGGAGGCAGAAGCAGGCCAAGCTTGGTCTACACAGCAACTTCCCGGCCAGCTGTGGCCACAGGGAGACCCTGTCTCAAAAAAACCCAAAAAACGAAACAAAACCTTTTAAGGAAGAATCTTGTGATTCAGTCTTTGGTACTGTTTTCCTTCTGTATCCTTAATGATTCCCTAAAAATTTTAGAGATCCAGGCGCCCCTTGTGATTTTAATTGACATCTAAATTTCTTCATTATTTACTTAAAATGAATAGATTTTCCAGATTGGAAAATAAATTATGTGGAAATAAATTGATTTATTTTCAAATAACATCATATGTGTGTATGTGTATGTGGTTCATGCACATGATTGTGTATGTGTGTAGATGCATGTGCATGTGTGCTTGAGTCTAAAAGCCAGTGGTCAATGCTAGATGTCTTCCTCTATTACTTTCCACTTAAAAAATATTGTATTTATTCTTTTTCATGTGTATGCGTGTATTGCCTGCATATATGTAAGTGCAACTGTGCTGTGCAGTGCCCATGGAAGTCACAAGAGGGCATCAGATCCCCTGGAACTGGAGTTACAGCTGATTGTTAGCTACCATGTGGCACTGGGAATTGAACCAGGATCCTCTGCAAGAGCAGCCAGTGCCCTGAACTGCTGAGCCATATTTCCAGCCCCTACTTTCCACCTTCTGAGACAGGGTCTCTCAGTGAGCCTGGAGCTTGCTGTTTCAACTAGACTGACTGGCCAGCAAACCCCTGCCCCACCCAGCACTGGGGTTACAGATATGTACCACCACATCCAGCTTTATGTGGGGGCTGGGTATCAGAACTCAGGTCCTCCTCTTTGTGTTGCAGGTACTTTACTGAGCCATCTCCCAGACCTGCATTACTTATATCTAATAGAATCTCAGAAGCTGAGGAGATAGATAGCTCAGTGATTAAGAGCACTTAATGTTCTTCCAGAGGACCTAAGTTTGATTTCCAGCACCAACACTGGGCAATTCACAACCACCTGTAACTCCAACTTCAGGGGATCTGATGCCCTCTTCTGACGTCTACAGGACTCTTCACACACAGATGTGGTACACACACACACACACACACACACACACACACAAATTAAAAACATTTTAAATTTAATAATAGAATCAAAATTTGAGATCTACCATCATCCACTGAAAATGACAGCAGTACAGCAGGCATGCTAGCGCATGCCTTTAATCCTAGCACTCAGGAGGCAGATGCAGGTGACTGCAAGCCAAGTCTGGCCTACATAGCAAGTTTCAGATCAGCCGGGGCTACATAGTGAGATCGACTCAAAAAAATAAAAATAAAAATAGCAGTGACTGGGGCTGGGGATGGAGCCCACAGGCAGAGCCCTTGCCCAGTGTGTGAAAGGCCCTGGGCTCAGTCACCAACACTGCAGGAAGAAAAAAGAACCTTTGCCATAAAGGAATTTCACTCTTGTGTTCTGTGCACACACACTGCCACTGTACCTACCCTTGGATTCTATCCTCTTAAAATTTTTGTGTGCTTTGCTTGACTTTTATTGATTCTATCGGTTCCCCCCCCTTTTTTTTGGTGTTTTTAGAGGGAATATCATTCTGTATCATGGCCTTCAACTCAGGGCAATCCTCCTACCTCAGCCTCCTGTTCTCTGTTGATAAAGTTCTAATTGTTAAAATTAGTTCTAGGGGTTGAAGATGACCAGCATTGCAGAGTCCTGAGTTTCAACCCCAGACCTCAGAAAAACGTTTGTCCTGGACTGGCTTTCATTATACTTATTTATGGTATACATTTAATCAGAGGCACATAATATATCAGAATATCAATGATGCACGATTATTGAATGTAAATTAGAAATTCTTGTCTTAAAGAGATGAGTAACTTGAATTATTTATTGCTGTATCTTGATTATCTTAAATCTTAGCACCTTAAAATAACAGATATTTCTTATCTCACGTGGCTTCCAAGGGCCAAAAATTCTGAGAACATAGCTAGGAAGAACATAGCTAGGAAGTTCTACTTCTCCTGAGGTTGCAGTCAAGCTGTTGAGCAGAGCTGCAGCCCTTGAAAGCAGGACAATACACTTTCTTTTATAAAATTATATTATTTTTATTCTAGGTGTATGGGTGTATTGCCTGCATGTGTGTAAGTGCACCAGTATCGTGCAATACCCTTGGAGGTCAGAAGAAAATATTGGGTCCCCTGGAACTGGAGTTACAGATGGTTGTTAGCCACCATATGGGTGCTGGAAATCGAACCTGGGTCCTCTGCAAGAGCAGAGTGCTCTTAACTACTGCATTCTCTCTCCAGCCCTGACAACCCACTTTCAAGGTCACTCATGGGGCTGTCAGGGAAACCTTCAATTCCTTGCTACTGGGGCCTCTCCAAGGCTGCTCACAACACATAATTTGGCATCCCCTAGAGTGAATGATGCAAGAGAGAATGACCAAGACAGAAACCGTTGTATCTTTTTAACAGCTTTGTTGCGATACAATTCATATACCCTACCAGTCAGTCATTTATGTATATTTAGAGTTGCTCATCTATTGATGAGGTGCAGTTACAATCACATTAGAACACTCCCATCACCTCCAGAAGAAGCCTGGACCCCTTGACAGTGGCTTCCTCAAACCCCTCAAGCCCTGGGAAACCACAGTCTACTTTCTGTTTGTATAGATTTGCCTGTTTGGACATTTCATATGAATGGAATTGAATTATATGCAGATCTTTGCAAATGGCTCCTTTCACATAGTATGTTTTCAAAGTTATCCATGTTATAGCATGCATCAATACTTTGTTCACTTTTACAGCTGAACAATATACCATTGCATGGATATGCATCCATTTATCAGTTGCTAGACATCTGGGTATTTATGAATAATACCTATATGAACATTTTAAAAAGATATTTTGTTTTCCAAAATGTGTGTGTGTGTGTGTGTGTGTGTGTGTGTGTGTGTGTGTGTGTGTCAGTGCCCAAGGCCAAAAGAGGGCATCAGATCCCCTGGAGCTGGACTTACAATTTATTATATATCAATGAAATTACTGGGTCATATAGTAACTTTACATTTAACCATTTGAGGCATTTTTGTATCATTTACCAAAGTGGCTGCACAATTTTACATTCCTATCAACACTGTAAAAAGGTTCAAATTCAGCTGAGCATGGTGGTGCACCCCTTTAATCCCAGTACTTGGGAGGCAGAGGCAAGCAGATCTCCATGAGTTCAAAGTCAACCTGGTCTACATAGCAAGTTCCAGGCCAGCTGGGCCTATAGGGAGACCCTGTCGCAAATACAAATACAAAAACAAAAACAAACAAAAATAATAAATAAAATCAATAATGAGATTGAGAATATCGCTAAAGATTTTAAAGCCATCATTGGGGTTGGTGAGCTAGCCCAGCAGGTAAAGGCCCTTGCCACCATGCCTGACAACCTGACTTGGATCTCTGGGGTATACATAATGGAAGGAAAGAACTGACTCCCACAGGTTTTCCTCTGATCTCCACGAGTACATTCTTGAGCACACACACACACACACACACACACACACACACACACACACACAAAATCAATAAATAAAATTGAAAAGTCATTATGAAGATCATAAGATATACAGAAACTTGTATGCTAATAGTTTTGAAAATTTGGCCTTGGTGCTGTGGCTCACATCCATAATCCCAACATGGAAGGCTGAAGCAAGAGAATTGCTACACATTCAAGGTCAACCTGGGCTAAATTGTGAGGCTCTGTCTCAAAAAAACCAACAAAACAAAACAAATAAATAAACAAAAAACAAATGAAGCAAACCAAAATATAAGGAGAAGTCAGGCATGGTGGTGTATGCCTTAAATCCCAGCACTTGGAAGGCAGAGGCAGGTGGATCTCTGTGAGTTTGAGGCCAACCTGGCCTACATAGCACAGTCTAGGCCAGCCAGGGCTACATAGTGAGACTTCGTCTCAAAACACAAAAAGAAAATATATGTGGAGAAATAGAATTGAATATATCTATGATCAATAAAAGCAATATAATGAAGTTTAAATCTCACACACATGTGCCAAAATGTTATTTGGAGTCACTGGTGAAAATTCCAGCCTTCACAAATGCTTTGAGAACTTCTTTAAAAGGGCATGTACTACTCAACTAAGTTTATGTGATTAGTATACTTTTTTAGATTCATTTGTTTTTATTTTATGTGTATGATTGTTTTTCATGTACGTATGTATGTATGTATGTATGTATGTATGTGTGTGTACCACACACCTGTGCCTGTTGCCCACTGAGGCCAGAAGAGGGCATGGGTTCACCTGGAACTGTAGTCACAGGCGTTGTGAGCCACCCTGTGGGCGCTGGGAACTGAACCGTGTTCCTCTGCAACAACAGCAACTGTCCTTGCTCACTGGGCTACTCTCCAGTACTGATTAGCGTAATCTTTTTGTTGTTTTGTTCTTGTTCTTTTGAGACAGTGTCTCCCTGTAACCCCAGCTGATTTAGAACTCCCTATGTAGACCAGACTGGCCTTGAACTCACAGAGACCCACCTGCCTCTGCCTCCTGAATACTAGGATTAAAGGTGTTGCCACCACCCTCTAGCCTGATTAGCATAATCTCTTTTGTTTTTATTATTTTATTGTATGTGTATAGGTATTCTAGCCTACTTGTACATAAGTGCACTTGTGTTGTGCAATGCCTGCAGAGGCCAGAAGGTGTCAGATCACCTGGAACTGGTGTTAAGGAGAGTTGTTGGCTGCCATGTGTGCTGGGAACCAAACCTAGGTCATCTGCAAGAACCACAAGTGCTCTTCATCACTGATCCATCTCTCCTGCCCCTGATTAGCATAATCTTGAGACAAAACAAAGCAGAAACTCATATTATTGGAAAAAGCCTGCGTTGAGGAAGCTGACATAAGCACCCTGGAACTGAATGCAGCTGTAAGACCAGCACAGAGCATCTGGAGCACATATGCTTAAAGACTCTCAACAGTTGTAGGGGAGTTGGTAACGAAGATCAAACTGTGAAGAATAGATGGAGGAGGGCGGCCAGGACTGGAGAGACAGCTCAGCATATGAGAGCATTGGCTTTTTATCAGGGTTCAGTTGCCAGAATCTACTTGGAGGCTCACAACTGTCTGTAACTCCAGCTCCAGGGAATCCATGGCCTCTGCAGGCACCTGCATACACACACACACACACACACACACACACACACACACACACACACTCACACACACACACTTAAAATGTTTTAAATTTGAACCAAAAAAAAATCTGGCAGAGAATTTGCCATTTTCTGCTCATTGGTCCTCTTGTTACTTGACCTGGCATGGGCCCGGCTCTGGAAGCTCCTGGCAGAGTGTCTTAAGCAAAGCTCTTTCTATCTGGAGAACCAAAGAGCCCATGGAACTGAATGGTTCAAGAGAGATCTTAGAACAGAAGAAAATTAAGGTGCAAAGGCTGAAAACAAATGCAGTTCTGAGCATAGTCCATAAAAGGTAGGTTGGATCTTATAGCCCAAACCCAGTTAAGTTACATACGAATCCAAGACTAGGACCATTCTTCACAGGACTAAGACCAAGAAATACTGCAAATGTATAAGACAAAATCCAGAATTGCTTGGCACACAAATAACAAGGAAAATCTCAACTCACAAGTAAAACAGATATTAGCACATGCAAAAGCTGAGAATGACTCAGATACCAGAATTATCAGGCACAGACTTTAAAGTAGCTTTGTATAAATACTGTTAGCAAATTGGGCAGGGTGGTGTCTGCCTGTAACCTCAGCACTTGGGAGGTGGAGGCTGGAGGATCAAGAATAAGGTTATACCCTCAGCTTCATAGCAAGTTTGAGGCCAACCTGGGCTACAGAGTGATATCTCATTTCAAAAACCAAAGCCAAGGAAGGTAGATAACCCAGTGGGTAAAGGCCCTTGCTGTGCAAGCCTGACAACCTGAGTTTGACTCCCACAGTCCATGGTGAAGGAGAGAACCCAGCCTTGAAAGTTGTTCTCTGACCTCCATGGGTACACAAGTGATGTACAAGCCTCTACACTCCAACATGCATTATACACACTAATAACAAATTTTAATTTTTTTATTTTGTTTTGTTTGTCTTTTTGAACAGGGTCTCCCTGTAGCCACAGCTGGCCTGGATTCTCTATGGAGACCAGGCTGGCCTCAAACTCACAGAGATCCGCCTGCCTCTGCCTCCTGAGTGCTGGGATTAAAGACGTGGACCACCATGCCCAGCTTTTTTAAAAAATATTTTATTTACCTTTATTTATTGTGTATGAGTATATTGCTTGCATGCAGGTAGGTGCACCTATGTCATGTTAGCTGCCATGCAGGTGCTGGGACTCAAACCCAGGTCCTCTGCAAGAGCAGTCAGTGCTCTTAACTGCTGAGCCGTCTCTCCAGCCCTAGTTATTTTTTTTGTTTATGTATATGAGTATATTGCCTGCATGTGTGTAAGTACACCTGTGTTGTGCAATGCCTTCAGAGCCAGAAGAGGGCTTCAGATCCCCTGGAACTGGAGTTACAAATGGTTGTTAGCTACCACATGGGTGCTGGGAATCAAACCTGGAACCTCTGTGCAAGAGCAGTCAGTGCTCTTAACCACTGAGCCATCTCTTCAGTCCCATAATAACCAACCCGCCCCCCCAGCCACCTGCTGGGGTGAGGCCGGGCCTGCCAGCCCCACGCCCTAAAAACCAATTTTTTAAAACATAAAATTGAGAAATAAATGAAAGATGGTCTCTGAGGAGGAAAAAAGTAAGACAAGTTATGGCTAGCTGACATGCATTAAAAAACTGGCAAAGTATGGGGCTGTAAAGATGGCTCAGTGGTGAAGAACACTTACTGCTCTTCCAGGGGACCTAGGTTCCCAGCACCCACATGGTAGTTAACAACTGTCTATGACTCCCATTCCAGGGGATATGAGCCCTCTTCTGACCTCTGTGGGCATTGTATTCACATAGTACACTCACATACATGCAGGCAAAAACACTCATACACAAAAATAAAAACAAAATCTTTAAGGCCAGGCATGGTGGAGCACACCTTTAATCCCAGCACTCACAGGGGAGGCAGAGGCAGGTGGATCTCTGTGAGTTCAAGGCCAGCCTGGTCTACATAGTGAGTTCCAGGCCAGCTGGGGCTACAGGGAAAAAGACTAAAAAATAAAATAAAATAAAAATAATGAAATCTTTAAAAAAATAAAATCTTTAAAAAAAAACTTGACAAAGGAATTTTTCAGTGAAAAGGACGTGACATAATATAAAACCCGAAACACCAGGAACAAAGGAAGACATAGGAAGTGGTAATTCTCTGCAGCATACAGGCTACTCCTTTCCTCCAGGTATTTAAATTGGCCATAAAAGGGGGCATAGTGGTGCATGCCTTTAATCCCAGCACTCCAGAGGCAGAGGCAGAGGGCAGAAGCAGACAGCTCTGTGAGTTTGAGGTCAGCCTGGTCTATATGATGAGTTCCAGGGCTACATAGTTAGACCCTTTCTTAAAAAAAGGTGGCAGCACTCTGGTTTTCTTCTGACTTCCGTATGCATGGGCACAGCACACACACACACACACACACACACACACACACACACACACACACACAAATAAACCAGACAAAGTAGATTCAAATCAAGGGAAATTACAAGGTGAGAATCTCACCATGTAACCTAGGCTGGCTTGGACCTCACTATGTAGCCCAGGATGCCTCAAGTTCACAGCACTCCTCCTACTACATCCTGAGTGCTGGAATTACAGGCATGCACTGACACATGCAGCCGCTGGATGGCTGGATTGTAGTCTTTAAATTCCTGAATGTATAATAGGTAAATCACAATTCAAGTAAGCGTGGGTTTTTTTTTGGTATTTTTGAGACAAGGTCTCCCTGTAGCCATAGCTGGCTTGGAATTCGCTTTGTAGACAGGCTGGCTTTGAACTCACAGAGATCCTCCTGCCTCTGCCTCCCGGCAGCTGTTTTGTTTGTTTGTTTGTTTGTTTGTTTGTTTGCTTGTTTGTTTTTTTAAAGACATGAGCTCATGTAGCCCAGGCTGACCTCAAACTCGCCAAGATCTGCTTGCCTCTGTCCTCCTTCCCAACTCTCCCCCTACCAGTGCTGGGATTAAAGCTGTGAGCCACCACACCCAGTCTCCTTTAAGCCTCTAAAAAAAGTGACAACCATGACATTAAGTAAAAATTGACAGAACTGAAAGGGGAAGTGTGCAAACCCAAAAGCATAGTTGAAGCCAACACTCTTCTCACAGAAATTGGTAACGCCAGTAG
The DNA here is from genome assembly GCF_000622305.1 of Nannospalax galili. Classification (NCBI taxonomy): domain Eukaryota; kingdom Metazoa; phylum Chordata; class Mammalia; order Rodentia; family Spalacidae; genus Nannospalax; species Nannospalax galili. Next base: position 2,629,120 of record NW_008350402.1, read on the forward strand.
GAATAGAGCCATCCCTGGGCAGGTGGGCCTGTGTTGTATAAGAAAGCAGGATGAACACAGGCCAGGAGAGCAAGCCATAAGCAACGTTCCTCCATGTGCTTCAGCTCCTGCCTCCAGGATCCTGCCCTGAGTTCCTACCTAGAGCTCCCTCAGTGATGAACTGTGACCCAGGAAATGAAAGCCAAATAAACCCTTTCCTCTCCAAATTGGTATTGGTCAGAGTGTTTTGTCATAGCAATTGAAAAGAAACTAGAACAGATCTTCTACTATACAGTGAGTTCAAGGCCAGCCTGGAATACATAAGAACATGTCTCAAAAGAAAAAATTCCCTCAAAATTGATGTATACATTTAATTCAGTCTGCTCAACTTCAGGAATTTTAAAAAATTATTTTTATTTTATGTGTATTGAGTGTGTTGCATGCATGTATGTAAATGTGCCCATGTCTTGCAATGCTGGTGGAGGTTAGAAAAGGGTGTCGGATTCCTTGGTATAAAATTTAAGTGAGGGGCTGGAGAGATGGCTCAGTGGTTAAGAACACTGACTGTTCTTGCAGAAGACCTGGGTTTGAATCCAAACACTCACATGGCAGCTAACAACTGTCCATAACTCCAGTTCCAGGGTATCCGACAGCCTTCTTCTGTCTTCCTTGCTCATTGCATGACACGGGTGTTCTTACCTACATGCAGGCAATACATGCATACACATAAAATAAAAATAATAAATAAATAATTTATGTGAGGACACTTTATGTGAGAGGACAAAAGTGGCAGAACAACTAACCAGTTTTGAAGAAGGTCAATAAAATGGGAAGGATCACGCCCTCTCATTTTAGAATTTACCATAAAATGACTATAATCAAGATACTGTGTTACTGGCAAAAGGACACACAGAGTAGGAGAAACAGTCCAGAAATAGGAACCCCCCCAAGATGGCCAACTGGGTTTTGATCCAGGTGCTAAAGCAATTCTGTAAAAGCAGGTATCTTAAGTTACTTTCTTGTTGGTGTGATAAAATACTCTGACAAAAATTAGCTTAAGGGCCGGACGTGGTGGCACACATCTTTAATCCCAGCACTCAGGAGGCAGAGGCAGGGGGATCTCTGTGAGTTCAAGGCCTGCCTGGTCTACATAGTGAGTTCCAGGACAGCTGAGGCTACAGGGATACCCTGTCTCAAAAAGACAAAAAAAAAAAAAAAAAAAAAAAAGACAAAAACAATAAATTGGATGTCATCAAAATTTAAAACGTGTTTTGGAAATAGACCACTAAGAAGGACTATCTGGGGCTGGAGATGATGGCTCAGCAGTTAAGAGTGCTTGATGTTCTTCCAGAGGACCCAAGTTTGGTTCTCAGCACCCACATCAGGCAGCTCACAAGCCCCTTTAACTCCAGGGGATCCCACATCCTTTTCTGACCTCTGAGGGCATGCACACATACATAAAAATAAAAATAAAAATAAAACTTAAAAAAAATCTAAGAAAGAGGGGCTGGAGAGATGGTGCAGCAGTTAAGAGCTGACTGCTCTTGCAGAGGACCTGGGTTTGATTCCCAGCGCCCACATGGTGGCTATGAACCGTCCTTAACTCTAGTTCCAGGGGAATCTGACGCCCTCTTCTGACCTCCGCGGCATTGCACGACACGGGTGCACTCACATACATGCAGGCAATACACTCATACACACAAAATAAAAATAATAAATAAAATATTTTAATAAAAAAACTCTAAGAAAGAAAGACTATGTAGTTGTGGTAGCACACACTTGCAGTCCCAACACTTGAGGATCAGGAGTTCAAGGCCAACCTGGGCTACATAAGAAGACTTTCTCCAAGGGAAGAAAGGGGAGGGGAGGGGACTGATGGGCGAGGAAGGGATGGAAGAGTAAGGGAGGAAGATTTTAAGTGCATGGTGGATAAATACTTCTAAATCAAAAAGCAGACAAAAACAAAACAAAACGAAAAACAACAGATAAAAAACAAATATATGACAAAGCATTTCTGCCCAGAATATATAAAGCATTCTTAAAACAACACTAAGAAAATAAATAACTCAATTTCAAAATGGGTGAAAGGGTTGACTCCATGAGAGAAGATACTTGAATAGCAAAAATGTACCTCAACAAAAGGCCTTCAGCATCATTAACCATTCGAGTAACATAAATTAAAACCACAATAAACTACCACTACTTACTACAGTGGTTAAATAAAACAATACTTGTGGGCCAGGCACAGTGGAACATGCTCAGCATGGATTACACAGTGAGTTCCTAGCCACCCTGGGCTATAGAATGAGATCCTGCCACAAAAAAGAAAAAGTGTTTTGTATCATTTTTGCTTCATGCTGGGGGTGGTTCAAGCATTCTATATGCATTAGCTCATTTAAACTTTGCATTAGCGCTATTCAGTAGGCACTCTTATTATCTCTTGCAGAGAAGGAAATTAAGGCATGAAGACACTAAATAACTTCCCCAGAAAGTGCCAGACCACCTGGTCCCAGAGTTACTGCCTTATACCATTCTTACCTCCACTATCAGAGCTTTTCCTTTACGGACTGCTTGTCCACCCCCATCCTTCAAACCTCTCACTCCTGAAGAAAGTTCTCAATGAACCTTTCTTACTAGAAGTTATCGTGAGTACTCCTCAACCTCCCCACAAATGAAACACAAACTGCTCTAGCTACACGAACACAAAAGCCTGTTAACCCTGTTTGTCCCTTGTCCTTGCTCACATCAGATCGTCCTTCCTCCCCAGCCCATGAAGATGTTCTCTCAGCCCATGGGTCCTCTCTTGCTTTCCTGGAAGCCTTGAAGCAGGCATCACAGCTCTGAGCAAAGGTCTGTTTGTCAGTCTAGCAGATGTCTGAGAGGTGACTACCAGGGTAGAGGCTAGAAGGCCTTCCAGACATCAATCCTGGGCCAGAGTCTGGGAAGAACTTCAACCCCCTACCCCCGCACCATCAAGGATTCTTTCTCTTTGGTTTGGATCCCTCCAGTGACAGAGTAACTCAAATATCTACCCACTGGGAGCCAGTGCCTGGGAGATGTCACCATCCTGCTGACCAGAGACTCCATGCTAGCCTCTGTTAGTTACCTCCAGTGGCACACTAGCCCTGAACTTCCACCCACTGGGACCATCCCTAGTCCAGAAACTCCATTTTCAGGCCCAAACATAACACTAAAAAGAAAACAAAAGGCTGCATTTCTCTCCTTCTCTCTGTCATTAAATTGTGAATAATAATACATTTACTTATTCTCCCACTTAAAAAGTTGTTTAAATTCTTTGAAGAATCTTGCAAGGTAGCTTGGCTAGACAGCAGGCGGGACAGTCCAGTGCCTCTGGTGGGGAGGCGAGGGTCTTCCATTTACCTATCTTTTGGTCCAACAAGTAAGCGTTTGGATTGATGGTGTAGTCCTTTGTCTGGACATCGCTGGCTGTGGTGACACCCCCACATACAAATACCTTGCTGTCTCCAATGGAGCAGATAGCATGAGACACATCCAAGGGACAACTGTTGGGCAACAGAGGCACTGAGGTAGTTGACTTGCTGGCCTTTATCTTCTGCAAGTTGATTTCTACGCTCTGCTGGTGGCTGTGTACACGGAGAATGTTATCCTGATGGAAAGAGAGCAGGGGCCGGTGGTTGAATTCAATGGGGAAGGTGATACACTGGACCACTTCCCCCATAGTGGTGTCAAAACAGTCCACTACCCCAACCCGGGAGATATAGCCCTTCACCAAGCATCGCCCAGTGACAATGTACAGGTTCCGGTCACCTTTGGTGATCACAGCTGTGCCATCCATAGGGATGCTCATCTTCCCCACCAGACACCAGGCCTTCTTGCGCTCATCATAGCGATAGATGTTGGAGACATATCGCCGTGGGGCAATGCTCCCACCCACTGAGTAAACTGTACCCCCACAAGTCACCATGGTGTGGAAGACAAGTCCAATGGGCAGGTCAGGTAACTTGGTCCAGGAATTGTCGTCCATGTCATACCGCCAGGCTGTCTTCAGTCCTGAAATCTGCTCAGTGGTGCCACCAGAGATATAAATATAACGACCAGCTGCAGTGGCACTAAGTGCTGCTGCCCGATAGGGCATCTCTGAGAGCTTCAACCACAGGTTCTCCTGGATGATATAGGCAAACACTCCATCGTTGAACTTGCCATGGGCTTTCTGGCCACCGAGGATGACCACTGAATCAAGCAGGGCCCCTTTCCGCTGGTAGCTCAGCAGGCTGCGTGGCCGCTCCTGTTTGCGATCCATCAGGACACTCTCAATCAGGGTCACATGGGCTGAGTTGTTGTCCAAGCCCAGCAGCTTGTTGCTGGCAAACATCAGGGTCTTGTTGGAGACAGCATTGAGACTGATGTAATTGAAGAACTTCTTGAAATACTTTTCCCGCTCCTCCTTCCGAAAATACACCCAATCGATGAGTGTGCTGAGAGCCTGGTCCTCATTGAGCACGTGAAGGTTTTCATCACGAAGCAGGCGGCCAAAGATGACAGGTGGGCACCGCATTAAGTGCATAGAACCCTCAGGACTGGCCCAGAAGTGGAAGTTGTCACGAATGCCAGAGTAGGCCAAGTCTGATACTTCTTTGAGCTCGAACAGCTCAGCTAAGAAGAGGTAATGCAAGCAGTTGGCACGATGAATGGACTTAATAAGGAAGTCATTGCAGTGAATTTGAAGGCGTGGGGTGTTGAAATACTGGGCGCCCCGAAGCAGCTCCTCCACGTTCTGCTCTGAGATCACCACCTTGCCACTGTAGAAGTAATCCAAGAGCTGGTCCACCGTGGATGGACTCAGGTAGTTGGGGTCAATGGTGATGAAGAGCTCATCAGTGGTCTTCATGTCATTGCTGGAGATGAGACTTTTCACCAGTGGAGAGACAGCAACCAGCACATTGCGATGTGCAAAGAAGACGTGGTGATCCACAGTCAATGCCATGTCCCAGTATTCTTTGCGCTTCCTCTGTTTGTTCAAGTTCTGCAGCACAAAGGTGTTGTAGTTTTTCTCTGTGAATTCCAGTCTCATGGTGCTTCTTGTTGGCTGACAGAGGATCAACAGAGGTACTGTAGAGCAGACTTTTTCAGGCCTTTGGGATTCAGACTGGTACTTGTTTGCAGAGCAGCTGACCAGAGAGGAGTGGGGGATGAGAGAGATGGTGATGTCATAGAATGGATGAGGTCATCATAATGCAGGCCTTTGTCAGAGACAAGGAGCCTTTCTCTCCTCTGATGGTGCTGAGCTGCCCACTTCATCAAGACATAGTTTAGGCCAGAATTCCAGAAGAAACTCAGGGATGGATCTCAGTGTTCATCTGGGACTTTCAAACCTCAGTTCAAGGCTTGCCTGGAATGTCAGAGTTGGTTTGGGTGGGGCAGTAGGGACAGGTGTATAATAGGGATTCTGGAAGGGAAGGAGTCTGGGCTGCATATTATCTAGGAGACTGCATTTCCCAGGGGGAAGCTGAAGTCCTGATGAGAGAAAGGACTTGCCTAAGGTCATAGAGGCAGTTGGAAGCAGAGCAGGCCTGGAACTCAAGCTGTGTGTAGGTCAGTATTCCTTCCACCCTTCCAGAAAGCCCAATACACTCAGTTTCCAAGGTCTGATTCTTAGGCCCCACAGTCTCTTTCTCCACTAAAGTTCCTGGGCATCTGAGAAGAAAAGTCCTTTGGTTTCAGGCCTTTGCAGCCAGGACAGCAGTCTTCAAAATGGAGAGGTGGTTGCTGCTCACTGGACTGGAGATGCAGAGCTAGTCAGCCTCAGGAGCACGGGAAGGAGTGGAAACGTTTGCTCCACATTTCCAAGCCTCTAGTAAAATGATGGGGACAGTGCCAAGTCTGCTGTCTCCATCAAGGGTGACTTGTCAAGTTGCTCAGGCCTCAGGCTCCTCTTATGAGATGAGAATAGCACTAGGGATTGCTTCAAAAAGAGTGAAAATGAGACACTAGACAGCGATGAGCACGGCGCTTAGTTTGAGGCAAACGTTCAATAAATGCCAGCTGCTGTTTCTTAATACAACCGTAGTTGGCAGGCGCTGGCGCCGCGGTTGTCTGGGAGACTCTGGGCATCCTCTCGGCCGGTTCCTGCTGCGGCCGCACGGTGGGGCTGCAGGGTCACCGCGCTGCGCACCTCTCCAGCCCCGTCCCCTTTCCACCTACCTGGCTTTGTCGCGCTCCTCGGTGCAAACCGCGGGACCCGGGGCTCACAGCCCGGCAGACCCACATCTCTTACAGATGGGGACACTGAGTCCAGCGGGGGTACATGGCCGCTAGAGAGGAGCCGTTTGGGGCGCTCCCAAGAAGGACCTTGCCATCTGGGCCCTTGTAGTGGCCGGACGGGGACAGGACCTTGCACAGACCCTGATCTCCATTCTGGGCCCGGACCTTCATGTGGCCCTGAGTGCCCCTTCCAAAACCTCTCCAGTCCCTGACTTCGGCTCTCTTAGTGCTGCATGCCACACCTAACCTTTTCCTTATTTGGGGACTTGTGAAATTTATTTTTAAAAATCGCACTCTTTACTACTGACTTTGATCGTCTTGATGCCTGGAAGGGACAGATAGTCTCTTTGGATGTAGTGTCTGCATATTGAAGAAGGCTCAAAACTTTGGTCTCCCATTTGGAGGAAGGCTTATGACTTTCACCTCTTCCTGAGACTCCCTGTGTGGCTCAGCTCAATTCTGTACTGTCCTGCCTCTCTCAGAGAATAGTTCCACTCTGGTGCTTCTCCAGTTCCCATCACTTGAGAAACAGTGGCCATTTGGCTGAAGGAGGCTGCATGGTGCTGATGCAAACACTGCTGACTCCCAGTGGCATCTTGCTTGGCAGACCCTGGGACATCTATCAGAGGCAAGACGGGCAGCGCGTCCCAGAGCTCCAGGACAGGAAGGCGCTCACTCACTGGATACCCGAAGCCAGAAACTGGGCCTGCTGGGTGTCAAGGATGTCTGGAAGGATCTGACTGACTTGACTCACTGATAAACTCAGGCCCATAGAGGAGACTTGCTCAACTCAGGTCACAGCCTCAGGTTTGGACTCAGGGCTCTGTTCGCCTTCCTCCTTACCGCTCTGACTGCAAAGGTCAGTGGGCGATCTGACTTGTGCTCTGATCTTGTTAATTGTGAGGCTTGCCATCTTCAAGAAACCCATTAAAGTACCGAATGCTACTTAGCAAGCCAAGGCAGGAGGGTCCTTGAGCTCAGGAGTTTAAAGTCAGTCTATATAGATAGACCCTTATCTCAAAAGAAAACAAAAGTGGGGTGCAGTGGTATATGTGTGTAATTTCACTCAGGAGGCTGAGGAAGGAGGCTCATGAGTTCAGGCCAGCCTGGACAATGTAGTAAGACCCTGCTGTAAAATGAAAAATTAAAAAATAAATAAGGAAAAAGAATCTCATTAAGCCTAGGGCTGGAGAGATAGCTCAGTGGCTAAGAGCACTAGCTGTTCTTGTAGAGGACCTGAGTTCAATTCCCAGTACCCACATGGCAGCTAACAACATCCATAACTCCAGTTCTAGAGGCTCCGATGTCCTCTTCTGATCTCCACAGGTATTACATGACATAGGTACACTTACATATAAGCAGACAGTACACTCATACACATAAAATAAAATAGTAAATAAAAAAATTTAAAAAGAATCTCATTAAACCTATCTGGGGATGTAGCTCAGATGGTACCGTGCTTGTCTAGCATGCACAAAGCCCTTGGTTTGATCCCCAGAACTACATAAACTAGGCTTGGTGATACATGCCTATAATCCCAGCACTTGGGAGATGGAAGCAGGATTGAGAATTGAAGGTTATCCTCAGCTACATAACCTTGAGTTCAAGGCCAGCCTGGGCTACATGAGACACTCTCAAAAAAAAAAAGTGGGCCAACAAGATGGCTCAGTGGGTAAAGTGCTTGCCCTGTAAGCCTTATGACATGAGGCCCATCCTGGAACCCAAGTAAGAGAGCTGACCCCCACAAAGTTGTCCTCTGACCTCCGCACATGCAAACATACACATCATACCCACATACTTTTTTTTAAAAAAAAAGGAACGCTGAGGCAGGAGACTTGTCACAAGTTTGGGGCCACCCTAGTTTACATAGCAAGCTCCAGGCCAGCCAGGGCTACACAGTGAGACTGTCTAAAAAAAATAAGTGGGAGTACCCATCTGCTCAGCCACATTCTTGTCTGGCTTTTCTTCAGTCTTGGAAAGCAGCTATTCCTTAGTCCCAACCAACTGTGGTGACACCAGCTACAGAGATTGGCTATGTGACAGCATCTGCCACCTGGCTATGTGTGTGTATTGGCGTTTCTAGGAGCCACCAGGAAGTTCATTCCAACTTGCCTCATTTGGCCAGAAAAAGACCTCTGCCACACCCTCTATGTCCCTCACCCCTGGCTTCCTGTCCAGCTCAGCATTTTCCACTTATGGGGATTTTCTAGGAGGAGATCCTAATGTTCTAATCTTTGGGGAGCATCTGTGATATCAGTTTGTTGTGACTCCCTGAGGAGAATGGGAGCACCTTTCAAAGACATACAGAATTAGAAACAGAACACTGAGAAGAGCGTCCCAGTAGCCACTCCTTTTGTATCTGTCTTTGCAGTGGTAGGCCATGAACCTCATGCATGCTTTACCTGGCCTTACTGGGACAGGGTCTTAAAGTTGCCTAGGCTGGCTCTGAACCCCCTCTGCAGCCTAGGCAGTCCTTGAACTTCCAATTCTCTTGCCTTAGCTTTCCAAGTAGCTAGGATTCTAGGCTTCTGTCTCCAGGCCACACTCATTTTTTCATTCATAACTTGGCTACAGATAGCTTAGGGGTGCTGGGGTTCTCTTTCAAACTTACATCATCCTTATGTTTTCAGTAAATTCTCTCCACATGTCTTAGGTCAGACTCCTAGTCCATGGCCAGCCTGGGGGCTGTCTGCCCTTGGATCAGGTATCTATTTTAGTTCACTCATCTGTGTGCTGGTGGGTCACGTGGTTCAAAACACGACTGTTTAAAAGCAGTACAGTCTCCAGGGGAGGGGCTGGGCAAGTGAGTTGGCTCAAGATGGAGTCAGAGTCCTGAATTACCTTAGCCATCAAGTAAAAAGTAAGAATCACATTGAAGGAACTTATTACACAAAGGAAAAGATTTTATTGTCTTATTAGTCAATATCCCTGGATGACTAAGTGGCACAGAGAGAGACCATTCACAGTGCAACAAAGATACGCCAAGGCTCTTGTCCTCAGGCCAACAACAGCTTCCCTGGGCCCCTATCTTGAGAGATGGAGATGCCATGGTTTCAGGGGCACTCAACTGGGCATTCGGGTTGGTCTCTCCCACGTGGACATGGTTAAACAGTTATTCAGGAGGAACTGTGTATAGTTTGATGCAAGGTACAGAATCAGATGAACGTTTCTCAGCCCCCTGCTTGGGACTCCTCCCTGGAGCTTTTGGGCTTGTCACACATTCCAGGAGGGAGCAGTCACACAGCTGCAGCCACAGCTGCCAGGAACAGGCCTGGGTGGCCACTGCCTGGGTGGGGGAAGGACAGAGGCTACGGGTCTTCTTCCAGGGCCCTGAAGTGAGCTCACCCTCACCCCTCCACCACTGACTTCATCGTCCAGGGCTTTGGCCAAGAGCCCAGGCAGTGTGAAGGGCCATCTAGCTGCAAGTAGGGGCAAGGGTACATTCCAGGCCTAGGCCCCCAACCCCCAGAGCCAGGGATAGCAAGTGAGCTCTAAAATTTGGAAGCAATTTAAAAAAATACGTGTGAGGGGGTAAGAGGTGGTGGCGGTTGTGGTATTTGCTCTTTAGAGGTTGAAAACTGTAAGAAAGTAAAGCTTTTCCCTCCGTTTACTCTTTGGCAATTTTATTAGGGAATCCCGGAGGATGCTGGGTGACTTCATGTCTTCCAACTGAGACATCTCAGTGATCTGCGAAATGGAGCCCTGGCTGGCCCGTGTTTCCCAGGCAAGATGCTTTATGTCACATTAATGAAGGCTTAATATTCTTTGCTATCTACCCAAAGTAGATTATGATTCAGGAAGACCACATAAAACCACTTTCATATCTCAGCATCAAAATATTTAGAATATACAAAGTCCAAAAATGGATATTAGAATAAGAAAGGTACAGAAGAAGTCTGCTTTAAAAAATAACAGGAAAGATTTGAAGATTTGATCCCACCCAAATCTAATGAATTGTGGTCTAAGTCATCTGGATAAATGCTTAGGATGCTCACCCTGTAGAATGAGTTGGTGTACAGCTGTCTAATCACATGTGTGCACAGGATTACACACAGTTGTGGCTGACACACAGCTGGTTTTTGTTGTTCTAGGCATTTCATATACACACTCTTACGTCTCCACCTTCCCGTCACATGTGAAAAGCTATTTCTTCGGAGGCAGGACGTTTTCTTCGAAGAAACCCTGGTTGACAACGTTTCCTGCTGGGAAGTATCTGGCCACCACGAAAGAGGACCCATCACTTGCAGATGCCTTTCCCACCCCCATCTTCTTCGTATTCTTCCAGACCATGGCCGTGAAGTGTCCTGTGGGAAACAGGGAGAGAGCAAAAGATGAGCCAGAAGATCACTGGAAAGGATGCTGATGGAATTCTTGAACTCCTGGTCTCTCTTGTCAGGCACAGAGTCTGATGTTTGTAGATGCCAGTCACCAAGGAGAAAGCACACTGGGCTGCCGGGTCTGCAAAGCAGGCCTTGTCAATCAGCCACACAGATTTCAGTCACCTCAATACTTTATCATGATCTGCCAGCAATCCCAGCACAGCCCAGTGGCCCCAGAAACTATGATGCCAGCTTACCCGGCACTCACCCACAGTGCCCCCGCATTCTTTAAGTACCGGGTGATAACTGTTTTATCACCCAATGGTCACTTTTTTATGTCTTATGTGGCACCTCAGAAACATTTGCTGCAGCTAACCTCCCTTCTTTTTGAAGCGCACTCCCACTTTGGGTTCCATGGTATCAGTCTGAGCATTCCTGTAATCTCGCTCTAGGTCTCACTGCTTCCTCTTCCTCAATCTGAGGTTCTCTTCTTTTCTAAATATTCTATTTATTTTTTATTTTATGTGTATGCATGTATTGCCTGCCTGTGCGTAAGTGTACCTGTGTTGTGCAATGCCTACAGAGGACAGAAGAGGGCATCAGATTCCCTAGAGCTAGAGTGACAGAGAATTGTTAGCTGACATGTGGGTGCTGGGATTCAAACCCGGCTCTTCTACAAGAATAGCCAGTGCTCTTAACCACTGAGTCATCTCTCCAGCCCACATCTTCTTTCTACACTCTACACATCAGGCAATTTCATCTTTCCCTGTTTCCCAGATGTATTTCTCCAGTTCCAGACACACAGACCGCATATTTCCACTTGGATGACTCACAGATGCAATCTATCCAGACTTCAGATTACACAAATGTAATCTATCCCAACCCCAGACTTACTCCCCTCCTGACCTCCCATTTGCATCACCAGCACCTCCATGCAACACACTCCAGATGTGGGCCTGCTTTCCTCCATCTCCCTGATATCCCTAACAACAAACCAATCGCTCCTCAAGAATTCAACTCTAAAATCTATCTCAATCTATTTTCTTCCCAAAACCTTGGTCTCACCCACAAGCTTTATCTCTTAGACCACTGCAACAGCTGCCTGACATGTCCTTGGCATCAACTTTGGCCCTCTTTTTATTTTTTTAAACTATTTTATTTATTATTTTTTTAGTTTATGCATATGAGTATATTGTCTACATGTGTGTAAGTGCACCCGTGTCGTGCAATGCCCTTGGAGATCAGAAGAAGGTGTTGGATTCCCCCAGGACTGGAGTTATGAATGGTCGTTAGCCACCATGTGGGTGTTGGGAATTGAACCCCGGATCCTCTGCAAGAGCAGTCAGTGCTCTTAACTGCTGAGCCATCTCTTCAGCCCCCAACTTTGGCCCTCTTTAATTTACTTGTCACTGAATTAGAGTGATCATTCTGAGACCTAAGTCATGTCTGTTTAGTTTCTTCAAGTAAAACTCTTTCACTCACTGCTAGCTGCACCTAGATTAGAAGTTAGTCTTGTGGCCTGGTGGCCTTCTTGGGTACAGCGAGTTAGTTCCTATCAAGGCACCCTTGTACACATTGGCCCATGTGTGGAATGCTTTTTGTTTTTCAGCACTGAGAACTGAACCCAGGTCCTGTTCATATAAGCAAGCACTCTCTCCCTGAACTGTACTCCCAGCCTTTGGAAAACTCTTCTGATGACCAACAGTTTCTTGTTCATTAGGTCTCAGGCTAAATGTCATTTGTTCAAATCTTTCATAATCATCTTTTTATTTACCAAACATCCCCCTCTTGAGATACCCTTACCACACCCTTGATTTTTCCCTTCTACATTCTGACTTGGCTCCTTCACTAGTAAGCCCCACATAGGCAGAGAACAAGTTTCCTTTAAAATTTTTTTGAAGCTGGGCATGGAGGCACATGCCTTTAATCCCAGCACTTAGGAGGCAGAGGCAGGTGGATCTCTGTGAGTTCAAGGCCAACCTGGTCTACATAGTGAGTTCCAGGCCAGCTGGGGCTACAGGGAGACCCTGTTTCAAAAAGACCAAAAAAAATTTTTTTTTAAACAGTTGGAATTTATTTATATTTATATTTTTTATTTTTTTGTCTTTTTGAGACAGGGTCTCCCTGTAGTCCCAGCTAGCCTGGAACTCACTATGTAGACCAGGCTGGCCTCGAACTCACAGAGATCCATCGGCCTCTGCCTCCCACATGCTGGGATTAAAGGCGTGAGCTACCACACCCGGCTGAAACAGTTGGAGTTTAATAAAGATATTTCAATATTGGCCTAAGCATGAGGGTTAAGAAAGAAAGAGGAGTGCTTAGAAGAAAACAAGACACAATTGGAGGGCATGGTGTGGGCTTCTCGAGAAAGCACTGAAAGGAAGACACACCTAATGTGGGAATGGGCTCCTCAAGGGAGCGTGCATTGTATTTTGTCTGGTATTCAAAGAAGAGAAGAGACAGAAAGGGGAAAAGAAAAGCTACACTTATGGTTTTGAGTTAAAACTCAGAAAAGTGGGCAGGCTCAGCAGTGAAGATTTGCAAGCAACTGCCCAAGTTTCTCTTTTTTTTTTTTTGAGACAGGGTCTAATGTATCCTAGGCTAGCCTCGATTTGTAGCCAAGGATGACCTTGAACTTCTGATCCTCCTGCCTCCATCTCCCACATTACAGGAATGTGCCAGCACACCTGACAATTATGCAGTACTGAAGATCAAATCCAGGGCATGCTAGTCTGGTACTCCCACCACCATGCCCAGTTTATGTGGTACTGGGAACGGAATCCAGGGCCTCATGTACATTAGGCAAGCATTCTAGTAGCTGAGCTATATCTATCCCTGAATTTTACTTTTAGTCTGTAGTCCTGGCTGGCCTTGAACTTGTGAATACATGACAATCCTCCTGCCTCAACCTTCCAAGTCCTGGGATTACAGGCATGTTCCACCACACCTGGTTTATTCTTAATTTTTTTTAAATTTAAAATTACACTTATTTATTTTTCATGTGCACGCGTGTGCATGCATATGTGTGTGTGTGTGTGTATGTGTGTGTATACATTCTTTTGGGACAACTTACAGGATTCAGTTCTCTCCTATTCAGGGATCCACTTGGGTCATCAGGCTTGGTGGAAATGCCTTTACCCTTTGAATCATCTCTCTGGTCCATAATTTTAGAATTAAATGAAAATAAGCCCAGCTGGGTGTAATCGAACACACTTGAAATTCTAGCACTTAGGATCATGAGTTCTAGACCAGCTTGGTCTACATAGCAAGTTCAAGCTTCCTTCAGCTACATAAGGAGATATCTCAAAACAAAAACAAAAAACAAGAAAAAGAAACGAATGAAAGACAGTGGCCTCTAAGTACAATCGCACATCTCCACTTAGCCCTAAACCTGTACCTCTGCTCAATAAACTCTGGTTTTCTGCTCTGACCAGAGACATTCTTGTCTGTTCACTCTTGGTTGCTCTGCCTCTGAACACAGCTCCAGGGCTAAGGCAGCCTTGCCAGGCAGTCCAGCTTCTCTGGCTGCCTTTTGGCCAGGACTCAAGCCTTTTCTCACACAGCCTTTTTCTACGGTCACAAGCATTGACCATTGACTGTCTTTGTTTCCCAGAGAGGGAACAAACAGCGATCTATCCTCTGGCTGTCGAGCAACTGACTGCGCAGAAAGTACACATCAGCATGAATGCCTACAGCAGCTTCTCCTGAAGGGCTGACTCTGAGCAAGACACCAAGCAACCTCTCTTCCTCTGGGGAGATTTCTATTTACCTAGAGGTAATTACTTAGGGGTACTTAGAGATGAATTAAAGGACACAACTTCCTTAGCAACCATCAGATACACACTGTTTCTAACACCAACTACCAACAACAGTTCCTTTTTCTTTCCTTCTTTGTCACCCCCTGCCTCTGCCAAGGGATCATATCCTTTTTCCAGCTGTGAACCAAACCTCTCCAGAATATGCCTCTGAAACCACAGTGAATAAATAACGGTATATTTTTGCAAAGGAATAATGTATGAGAAAATTCTTTTTGTACTGATTTGGAGCAATCTCTGACAGGACAAACAGATCACATGTTCTGACACCAGAATGTAAAAGGGGAAAGACTGATCTCTCGTTTCTCTCTCTCTCTCTCTCTCTCCCTTTCTACACACACACACACACACACACACACACACACACAAGCTCAGAATAAGTCTAGAACAATACTTGAGAAACTAGTAACATATTGCTTTCAAATGTCCTGTAAGATTAGTACTCATTTAGACTAAACAAATCTATTCATTTAAATGGAACAGATCAAGGTAATTATAAGAATGTTTTGTTTTGTTTTGTTTTCCACCCAGCACATAGCATGGACCAATGCCCTTCATCACAAGAGGCTAGCTGGGGGAAGTCTGTCAGTCGGAGTAGATTATATGGGATATTTTAAAGACCCTTTCACCTATATGAACTCAGGGAACCCATGAAAAACGATGTAGCAAGAAGCTCGTGACTGAAGAGTCTTGGGAGACAGCATGATGGGTCTGAGGATCTTCAAGGGCCCAGAAGCCCCAATTCTATTCTAATACCTGTGCTGGATCGCTTTAGCTGTCAACGTGACACATGGGTTGAGGGAGCCTCAACTGAGGAACTGCCTCCAATGGACTGGCCCGTGGCCTTGTCTGTGGGGCATCTTCTTGATTGTTGAGTGAGATGGGAGGGCCCAGCCCACTGTGGGTGGTACCATCCCTCCGCAGGTGGTCCTGTATTGTATAAAAAAGCAGGTTGAGCATAGGGCAAGGGAGCAAGCCAGTAAGCAGTGTTCCTCCATGGCCTGTGCTTCAGCTCCTGCCTCCAGGTTCCTGCCCTGAGTTCCTACCTTGGGCTCCCTCAGTGATGAACTGTGACCCAGGAGATGTCAGCCAAATAAACCCTTTCCTCCCCAAGTTGGTACTGGTCAGAGTATTTTGTCACAGCAATGGAGAAGCAAACCAGAACAATACCAAACAAAGTCGTAGTCCTGTCTAAGGCTAGGGTGCCATCCTTTGGAGTAGAGGCTATGGAAGAGGAACCAGGTCAAGAACAGAAGACAAGAAAGTCTTGTTTCTCTTTGCAAGGCTCCATTTCCTCCTTTGCAAAACCAGCAGAATAAAGCTCTGCTTTCAAATGGCATCCAAGGCTGGTATGGCTATGCCTGTAGAGGCGTTTCCCAAGCATCAGATGGTGCGAACACAGCACCAAAATCTTGCTCCAGCATATGTCTGGTTGCTCAAGAATCTTGCTCATGGGAAAAGCAATAGCAGAAACTATGAAATAAAACATCTCTGGACACTATCTTTATTAAAAGGCAGCGGGGCTTTGCCTACACATCTTCAGTCGTTGCTCCCTCCTCCTTACTCAGCGGCAAGGCCATTCTCATCTGAGGCTCCCGCAGCTGCTTTCTACTCCAGCCTGGTGACTTGTCCAGCCTGGACAAGAAATACCCCAGTTCTGCCACAGGGTTGCAAGAGCCCCTACCCGACAGGGTGAGCAGTAAGCCACAGGAAACACTGACTGGTTCTGAGAATGTGTCACTTCCTGCTTCTGAAGAAACTCTCCAGAAGACGAGGGGCGGGGGCAAGTGGCTCTAGCTGTGAGTGGAACAGGAGGGTGAGGGGAAGAAAGAGAACCCCCTTTTCAGTTTCTCTGGTGCCTCTGACCAGATACATTCACACCCCTTCCTGCTCTGGGCTCCGGAAGAGTTGGAGTCAGTCAGAGGAAAGATGAGGAGGGGGCGTGAAGCCAGCGAATGGGACAGAGGAACTCTAGAGCTCGGAAAAGCTGTACCGGCTTTTAATAAGCTAAATGTTCGCTGCTCCGGGCTGGGAAGGGTCAGTAAAGTGCTTGCTGTGGAGGCATGAGGACCTGAGTTTGCATTCCTAGGATCCGAATATAAAGCTGGCAGCCTTTAATCCCAGCACTGGGAGGCAGAGGCAGGCGGATCTCTGTGAGATTAAGGCCACCCTGGTCTACATGGCAAGTTCCAAACTAAGCTAAGTCTATAGGGAGACCCTGTCTCAAAAACAAACAAGCAAACAAACAAAACTCAAATTGAAAAAAAAAATTAAGTAAATAAAAATAAAAAGTCAGCATGGTGGCACATGTTTGAATCAGAGTGCTGGGGTGGGTGGGAGTGGGGCTTGTGGAGTTCACTGGCCATCTGTTCTAGATAAATTGAGAAACTCCAGATTCAGTGAGAGGCCCTATCTCAAAAATGAGGCAGAAAGCAGCTGAGGGAAATACTAAACATTGAGCTCTGACCGTACACGAGATTAGATGTGCGAGATTAGATGTGCACCTGCATGCATACATGAAACACACACACTTACTGCTCACCTAGACTACAGAAGGCCTATTAGAAGGACAGTCCTCCTTGCACCTGAATCACTAACTTTCAGAAGGTGTCTTAGAGGCCACCACTGTGTTCTGCCTTGGACAGGGCAGAAAAAGAATTGACCCAAGAGCTAAGATGAGACTGAGTTTTTTAACATCTCAGACTCACCTGAACCACAGCCTAGAGTGCAAGATTAAGGGAAATGCCTGTGGCTGTGAGGTGTGGAGAGTGAGCAGGAAGGAGGGTGTGTGAGGGATGGGGAGGTTAAAACTAGCTTGTTTCTCTTCTTGATTGCCCTAGGGAGCCACAGCAGGCTAACCTGGAGAGCACTGAGGCAGAGAGGCATGTAGAAGGCTGGCTGCTGGAGAGCTGGATGGATTGCAGGAAGCAACACCAGAGGCAGGATGACCAGTCAGAAGTGCTTCGACAGTAGTTCAAGAACGAAGCACTCAGTTAAAACCCAGGCTCCTTAGGACACACTGCAGTAATACGCAGAGCTTTGAGTTGGGCGACATGATCAGCAGCCTGGGTGTCCTCAGATGGAAGGGAACAGGTATGGGATACATGGTGGTGGTGGGAAAGGGTGGGCAGGTGTTGGGGAAAGGAGAGCTTTGTTCTCTGGGCAAGATTAAACCAGAGAAATATGACTGAACCAATGCAAGAAGGAAATAATTAACTTCCTGAAGATTATTTCCTCTCATAGGCAGACATTCAACCTGAAACCTGCCCAGACCACTAGTGGTCCCTGCCACTTACCAGTTCCTGAGGTGAAGCCAGGCTGCTGGAAGTTGTAGTTCTTGATCTCACTATACCACCTATCAGCCACCTCCTTTCCTGTACATAAAAGACATTGCTTTCAACTCAGCAACAAAGTCCACCCACTGCTACTCCTTCCATCTTTTCTCCAAGCCCCAAACCACCCAACCCACAACTGGATGTCTAAAGCACTGATGAGATAAAACATCTGGGCTGCTCCCTGCAGACTCCCGGGGACTCAGTGTGAAGACAGAGCTTTCACTGGGTTGAGAAGAGCACTGGCCTTGGGTCAAGGGTCCCTAGATGAGGTAGCCTGCATTGGTGTCCCCTGCCTGGCCACTGATACGCTAGAGCATTCTGGATAAGGCCTTTCCCTCTTGGGGCCTCTATAACAAAAAAGTCAAACACAGAGCATTCCAAGGGCCCTCTGGTGATGGTTTGAACTTCTGGGAGGCTGGGCCTCATCAGGTCTGTTTCCTAAAAACTGCACAGGAAAAAAAGCAATTGGGTCAATAGACCAAGGGTCTCTGCTGCCAGCAGAAGGATTCTCATCTTGAGCATCCACTGGTGGTGATGACATGAAGAAGCATTTCCCTAGGGTCACGACATATGATGTGTCAAGTATGAATCACTTTGGGACCTTGTTAAAATTTAGATTCTGGTTTCAGTAAGTCCTGGGATTCTGCATTTCTACCAAGATCCCTGTTGTTGCTATTGGTTCATGGAGTACACATTAGCCATACTTGGGGACCATTTAAAGAAAGCCTGAGGCCTGGGTCCTTCCTCAGATCAGTTGTATTGGTTTCTTGGGAGGAGAGACCCAGGTGTTGGTGCCCAGGGAGCCAACATGGGGCCAGGACAGAACAGCATTCTCAGGACCCATACATCCAGCACCCTCCTCTCAGCCAGCAAGGCCACACAACCTGCAGGCTGAGGAAGAGGCTCAGAGGCCCCAGTCCAGCAGATGCCTTCCCATCCTGGGGAGCAGGCATGTAGCTCACACCCCCATCCTCTGACTTGGGAGGGGTCCTGGCTCAGCTGTGCTGGGGAAACCATGCAGCCTGGGGACTTCCCTTGGGAGCTCTGGGGAATGTGAGGCTCAGGAAAGAGTGACTCCTCCTCTGCTGAAGTTTGGAGAAAGCTCCAAGGAACATGACAGCTCTCACAATTCCTAAAAAGCCACCTCAGGACTGTGGGAGTCAGACAGCTCATGAATGTGTTTGCTCAGTGTGGTGGGGTCATTCCACTCCAGGCCCTGGACGGATGTCTTTTCCTTTCTTTCTTATTTAAAAAGTTTTCATCCCCCGCCCCTTATAAAAACAATACACCTGCAGTGTAAAGAGTAATTTAGAAAAATGCGAGGATGCTCCCTTGCCCACAGAGCCAGGATGAAACTGGCCAGATGCTGTGGTCTCCACGCCCACTCCTCTATCTTGGGCTTCTGGAACATGACGGGTCAGTCTGACTCATCTCTGTTTCCAGCTCCCAGAACACGCTTGGCTCTGAGATGGCCACTGAGGTCAGCCCAGGAGCAGATGCAGGGAACTCAGGGGTTTCCTTTCACCTTCTGATCCTGCGGCTACACCACCACTGAACCACAAGGGCACAGGTCAGGAGAGGTCTGCAGAGGCCCTGTCCTATGTCCAGCTCAGCAGAGCAGAAGGGAGCTGAGAAGGTGACCTACCTGTCTGATCATAGGAAGCCCACGCCAGGTTCTCTCCACACTGGCCACGACTGGACTCTGGACTGTGCTTGAGGATCCTTGTGCTGGCCAAGGCCTCAGAATACCTGTATAATATATCTCCTTATAGGGGGGTCCAACCACATTAGGGTCCCTCTAATGTCTGAACCTCCTTCCCTGCCCAGGCTCACTGGAGAGACATGAAGCATCATTCTGTATAGCCTCAGAGCCTCCCAACAGCCCCATTTCCAGAAGAGCATGCAGAGGCTCAGAGGAGCAAAGGAATCTGCCCAGACCAGCAGCAGAGTGGTATTTCAATCCCCTCTATATCTGAACCCTAGACTCACATCCCTTCAACCACCCAGGGCCCCTCCATGACTGTAGAAGCACCCCCGTGCAGGGTTGGAGCCCACTGGGTGCTGGGGAACTCACTGCTGAGCTTCTTGGTTGAGTTTCTTGCAGAGCTTCAATGGAGGCACACCGTGCTGTGCCCGGTACTCGTTGTGGGCCTTCAGGACCTCATTATTAAACTGCTTGGAAGCTGCAATGATGGGAAGATGGAGAATGGCTCAGGGCAGAGAGAAGACTCACCAAAGGCATACTTCTGGCCACACAGAGATTGCTGCCCCATTCCTGCACCCGACACCCTGGTCAAATGGCTCTGTTCCGCAGCACTGTGCATTCTGCCTCCATCCCTGCCATTACCCACCATGCCTCTGCAGATCAGAGCTCCATGGATTATGCAGGACTTTTTAGGCCATGTTGGGGATCTGAGTCTTTTTCTGAGGCAATGAGGAACTTCTGAAATGGGAGCAGCAGGATGAGCTGATTTGACCTGTGATTCTGAAAGATGGTGCCGGTTGCTAAGTGGAGGTAGAGGGAAGTACAGAGAAGATGCTGGGGCTGGGCATGGGGAATAACACTTCTGAAAGAATATGTCTGAAGGAGACTGGATACCTCAGGGTGGACCAATGGAGTCTTGAGAAGGCCTGGAGTTGGAGCCAAGGGAGAAGCAGCCTAGCTGGGGTAGACAGTGCCCATATGGGGCAGGTGAAAATGTGACAGAGAGGCAGGTAAAGAAAAGAAGATGAAAAGGCAGTTAGGGGAATGGAGTAAGGGGAGAGTGGAGAAAGGGAAGCGGTGGGTTGGCTGTGCTGGGGGAAGAGGTGAAGCCTGTGCCTTGCTCAATTATGAATTCAGAAAAGACAAGGTCCAGGGGCCTAGGGTTAGAGAAATAGTGGGTGGAGGGCAGGAAGGCCAAGAGTGGACAGAAACCATACTGATTTAGACCTGAAACAGAACACCATCCATCCAACATCTTTCATCTATTCAATGTGCGTCCAAAATCATCCATCAAGCCCTCCATGCAGTCACCATTCCCCAAGCACCCACCTGTCCAGCATCCACATTTCCATCATCCACGCAACGCTCACCATCTAGCAATTCATCGTTGTTGAGCAGCAGCACCCACCCA
>NW_008350402.1:2650062-2676795 GCF_000622305.1 Nannospalax galili
CCCTCCATTCAATCCTAGTCTATTTCTCTACTATCTGCTCTAGGAATATTTCCTGTGCACCAGATCCCACGTGGCGGGAAAGGGACCCAGAGACAAATCAGCCATGTTCTGACCGCTAAAGCTCACACATAGAAGAGAAAAGGTCTTGGAAGCAGACAACATTGTGACAACTGCCACAATGTAGGTAAGCACAGAAGCAAGAGAAACCTGGAGAATGTGACCAGGCTAAGATCACAAAGGCACCAAGTACCAGTCTTAGGATTCTAAGAGTCCTTCTCTGTGGACATGGGGTCCTGGGACTGTGAGCAAGCACTAGGCTGGCCGGTGGTGACTGGAAGGGTGGATACCTGGGCATAAAGGAAGTGCTTGGGGCTAGCTGCAGCAAGAGGGAAAAAGAAAGGTCATGGTGGGTGGTCAAGGCATCCAAGGACCTTCTGACAAAGAGGAAGACCACCCTTGGGGGCTCTAGGATCCAGAAAGGCTGTTTAAAGAGATCCAGTCTCAGGAACACATGGTGGGGATGGAAGGGCCCTCAACCGGGATTTGTGAGGTTTGGGTGACAGGTAGATATGGGAAGACCAGTGACAGCATGAGGCAGGGGGTAGAGCCACAACCTGAAGTCTTCAGGTCCTGTGACCAGGGAAGGGCCACACCTCTGTTGATAAGAAAGGCAGAATTTAGGTCTCTTGGGGCAGGAGGAAGCAGGCGATGTTTAGTGAGTATAGAGTTTCAGCATTGCAAGGTGAAAAACTCCTGGAGCAGCTCCATTTCCGCTTCATGTAACACTCCTGAAGGCATAAATGAGGAAGACTGTGCATTTGAAGGTGTTTTTCAGGTTTGGCAGGCTAATGTGGTATTTGGGACATCAAATCACAGTATCAAAAACCAGCCCACAGTGGCCGGCAGGAGCCAGAGCAAATCCTGGATGTGGGCGGGATCTTTTTCAGTAGCTCAGAAGGAGGCAACAGGGTGTTGTGGTGGCCAGAACCGCAGGCTGGCTCCTATGCAATGGTTGCCCAACCCTGCTTTGCTCAAGAGGCAGAGAGGATCTGAAGAGTCTTCAGAGGCTGCCAGTGGGGGCCTGTGAAAGTAACTGTGCACACTGAGCTTTTCATCCTGGAGATCACACTGAAAGTCAGTGGGGGGCCTCCAGTGAAAGCTGGGGTCCAACAGGGCAGAGTTGGAGCCAGCAGGTAGAGAGGCAAGATGATAGATTTCAGCTCAGCCTAAGAAGGTCCTTTCTCCCAGTCAAAGCATTACCAGAGTCCTAATGGTACAAGCCTGGGCTCCGGCAGCCTTAAGGAGCTAGGAGTCCCCCTGTTCCTAGATACTCCAATTAGAGACCAGCAATAGTGCAACGCAGAGAAAGGAGACTTACTCAGTGTGGCCGCATTAAGAAGAGGAACAAAGAGATCGAGTGACCCTGAAGTCCATCTTTGGAGTCCTGACATGAGGTTTGGGTTTAAATAGAGGTGTGCACTATGAAACAGTCCCTGACAGGGTGTGGTTCCACCATCACCAGGTCCTGCTAAGCAGTCAGCACAGTGTGGAATCTCTTTCTGGAAGGCAAATTCTTCTCTGACCCAGTCCCAGGGTTTCAGTCTTTCCCCTCCTCCAGCATGACATGACACTCTGGGAGAAATTCCAGTTCCTTGGTTCCATTGACCCAATATCTGATTGCTATCTGAAGGGAGAGGTACAAGCATCTGAAAAATATGCGCTCCTACCAAGACTGTTAAAAAAGCTTTCAGAAGACTGCAGGGGGCTTCCCTCAGAAGGTGGCAAGCCATCTCCCACTGTGACAGGAGAGCAAGTGAGCCCCCTATCCTTCCAGGGTAGAGATCTTCTAAGATTCCATCAGGTGTGGGTGAGGGAGATGGATGAAGAACTGGCCTATGACTTCCAGGATCTCCTGACCTTTAGTAAAGAGACAGAGCAATCAAAACAAAGGCTTCTATAGAACCACATGGTCAGTAAAGAAGGGCCCCCATCTAAGTGACAGGAATGACATCCTGAACTTCTAGTTCCCATGTTTCAGACAGGCCAAGGGTGGGTCTGGTGGACACCGCGGGAGATGCTTGAGACTTGGTGGCCTGTGCATGCAACCAACCTCAGAGGCATCAGGGAAGTTCCCTGGAGAAGATACACTGAGGTCAGGACGCAGGAGGTGGAGGCTAAGCACACAGAAAGGGACAGGCTCTTAGGGCCCTAGAAGAGCAGATGGGTGGCTCAGAGGCCAGTTTAAGGCAGCCTGAGTGTTGAGGTCAGTGTGCACTGGACCCCATTGTGCTATAGGCCCTATAGGCTCCTCAACAGAGAGAGAGAGAGAGAGAGAGAGAGAGAGAGAGAGAGAGAGAGACATATAAGGCTGCTAAAAACTAGGTCACTGTACTTCCAGAATGTGGGAAGTTGGAAGGGATAAAAGTGAAAGTTCCTGAGCCAACACAAGGTCAGAGCCCAGAGCACCAGTCGCAGAGCTGGCTCCCTCAGCCAGGGCCTCAACCAGGGTTCAAAAGGTCTTGCCATAGTCAGCAGGGGAGGCCTCTCTTGTCTCCCCTGGCTGGAAGCCTGGGGCCCACAGCCAACAGTTGGGCAGTCTCAGGAGTTCCCTCCCACAATGACCTGCAAGTCCTAACCCCAGATGGTTCCTTTGAGCAGGACGCCAGCCCAGGGAGGCAAGTTATCAGTGGTGACCACGCCCAACCAGAAGTACACCCTACTTCTGTAAAAAAAAAAAAAAAACCCAAGAACATAGATAAACATAGAGGAAAAGTCAAAGTGAAACCGCCCACCACCACCAGGCAGAGAGGGCCCTCAGCTGTCCCAAGAGCGGGGGAAGGGCAAGGACTCCTGCTTCATTTTGTGAGAGGAGCCAAGAGGAAGGAAAAGCAGACCTGTCTGTGTTCTTGCTTTTCCTGGCTTGTTTGCGGCTGGACCTGCAACCTCATTAATCTCTCACAGCTTCTTAGAGCATCCATTACTGCACCCACTTTCATGACTAGGAAAATATGCTATGCAAGGGAAGTCACTTGCTCAGATTCCCATGCTAGCCCAGGAGGTGCCTGCCTTCAGGAGTAGCCTGGATCTGAAGCAAGACCCTGTTCGGATGCCCTGTCTCATAGTTCATAGGTCACCAAAGCGAGTGGCAGAGATGTCACCTAGGAGACAACTCAGACTCAAGAGAGGACAGCTAAGGCAAGAAAGGTAGGAGAAAAGACCCCAGGCTGGGGCAGCCTCTGATCTCTGACAGGAGAGAAGAGGAAGGAAGGGAAGAAACAACTAGATTTCTCAAGCGTCTCCTCTGTGTCTAGGTGCTCAGACCTAGGCCTGTCCCAAGAGGCCCAGGCCAGCCAGGGACTGTGACACAGGAGTTCTCAGCTGTGTGGAGCAGAGAAGGCAGGGAAGGCTATCTGTGGAATGCAGGGCAGGACATACTAGGTGGAGCTGCTCTAGGCACTTTAAGATCTTTGGGGCTTGAGGGCAGTGAGAAGACTGAGACATCCTTAGCCTTTCACACACTTGCTTTTAGGGGACAGGCTCCTCCCTCAGCAACCTCCTCTTGTCTAGCCCCTCTGTGCTCTCCACCAAAAAGGCCGTGACAGGAGGGGCCACGGTGGGCACTCTGAACCGGCCCTGTTCGTCATCTCTTGACAAGGGGCTAGAAGGCAAACTGCTCCTGCTTTTGGGCAAAACTGTTTCACCTGTTTATGAATAATATTGAAAGTGGATAATTGGGGAGGGGCGGTTAGAAGGTATCTTTTAGTTCTTCCAAGCCTGGAAATTTGCTGAATGAGTGAGTGAACAAATGAATGAACTAGTCACACCAGATACTGATAGTACTAGAACGGGATTCCCCAAATCAGCATCTGGGACAGTGTGAATTGCCTCAGATCACCCAGATCCAGTTGGTCTACATTAAAATCAGACCTAAGTGCACCCCTTGCTCCCCTCTTTGCTGCCGCCAACCTTGAAGTTTCCACTTTACACATGGCTGCCCCTTCTCCTAACTGCAGGACTAGACAACAAACAGTTGCTTAGTTGCCTAAGGAAACAAGGAATTCATTTCTTGGAGTGATGGCCTCCTCTAAGAAGACTTCTGTGAAAGCTAACCAGGTAGATATGGTACTCGAATGACCGTAGCTGCTGAACAGGGGAGCGTCTGCTGGGCTGCTCAAGTACCAGTCCGGTGGTGCCACTAGCCTGCCTAGATGCAAGCCTCTGTCCTCTTTGCCCCAGATGCCCCTCTGTGCACAGAGAATGACAGCTGCAGTTTCAAAATGCCTTCAAAGCAAGAAAATCCTTTCTTCAAAAGAGACCAGCAAGAAAATGAAGAGATGGGATTGGAATTCCTGGACTAGACCTGACCCACAGGGCCTCTCCCTGCAGATGCCCCAGGGGCCCACTCAGAAAAAAAAATTTTAAAGGCCTTCTGCTCTGATAACCTCTCATGTTAGTGATGTGTGTCCTGGGACATCAAGTTTCTTAAAGATGATTAGAATATGTGTGGGGTTCCCCACTGGCCAGAGTCCAGCTGGGAAGGTGACTGGGGTCAGGGCCTGTGGTCAGTGTGCTATAGAAAAAAGCACAGTTAGGAAACTAAAGAGCTGGGTTCTATACAGAGAGAGAGAGAGAGAGAGAGAGAGAGAGAGAGAGAGAGAGAGAGCAAGCTGACTTCCAATCTGGGTTTGTTCACTTACTGGTTAAGGTATGAAACTGATCAAATTGCCTGAGTGCCATATATCTACACAATGAACTGACAGTAATGGCCTTAAGCCCCATTACAAAATTGGTAACATAGCAAATGCTTTACTGCCAGGCATTCAGTGGGAGCTTAATGATTGGTAATCACTATTACTTGGGGCAAAGGGCACTGCCTTCCTCTGTTCCAGCATACTTGGGATCTTCCAACACTGGTCTGAGCCCTTCTGGATTGAACTGCAACAGCTGCGTGATGGCTTGCAGAAATGCTTACTGCTTCTGAGCAGCCCTGGGGTATATCTGAGATTTGGTTGAAAATGAGACTGGCTTCTGTGAAGTAAGGAAGAAACTGGCTCAGAAGCAGGGACTAAGTCCTTGTTTTGCTCTTTCTGGAGCCACCCAGATATACACCCCTATATAAACTGGGGTATCTCTGAGTGCGGCCTCCCTGAAGAGTCCATCAGTGGCCTGGAAATTCAAGGTTGGGTTGTGCAGAAGTCTCACTGGGTCTGAGTTACCCAGAAGAGTCACTGTCTCTTAGGGACCCTTAGAATAGCCAAACATATGCAGCCATGAGGGATCTAGGTCTGCATTAGGATACTAGACCCTAAGTGTGAGAGTGTGGGAGTCACACCTGGCTCTACCAGCTCTACTGCCTTCCGCCACCAGCTCTCTGCCACCGTGCTCCTCTCAACCTGCATCAACACCATCTTGCTTGCAGACTCATGCCTCTGACGGCCCCACTCCCCCCAGGGTCTCCCTGTAGTCCCAGCTGGGCTGCAACTCACTATGTAGACCAGGCTGGCCTCATTTTCACAGAGATCCACCTGCTTCTGCCTCTGGACTGCTGAATGATGGGATTAAAGGTGTACCCCTGCCCCTGACCTTCCTCTTTATTCATAGCAGGTTGTCTGACAAGTCTGCTCAAGGTCCATCCTCTGCAAATATACCCTTCCACTCTAGCCTTTATCTTTGCACAGGGTTGTAGAGGTGGCTCAGTGGTTAAGAGCACTGGCTGGCTTTTGCATAAGACCTGGGTTCAGTTCCCCACACTCAAATGGTGTCTCGTACTGTCCTAACTCTAGCTCCAAGGGGTCCCTTTTCTGGCCTCTGCATCCACTGCGAACATGTGGTACATGTACATACATGCAGGTAAAACACTCATACACAAAAATATAAATCAAAAAATTTTAGAATTGTGGAACAAGACCTCATATGGGTGTATAACTGAATGTAGAGGGTGGTGAAAAGTTTGGCCACAGTAAAAGATTTCTGAACATACAACCACCAAAACGTGATTCAAACTCAAATGCCAGAATGAGTCTGAGGTGTTTCTGGCAACACTTGACTGTGTTGCATGGCACAACTTCCCTGCAGCCTTGGCTCTGAACATAAAACATGTGCAATATGTACTGCCACCCAACAGGCAGTGCCACAGAACTCTGCCTGAGATACTTTGGCTTAGATTCAAGACTATTGTATGTTACAAATTGCAGTGTTTTTATTGTACATACAAAGTTTTCTGCTATTACAGAAACATAATGGTTTAATTACAGAAAACAGTTTTAATAGTTTCCTACTGTCGTTTCTCAGCAGTGTGTCAAGTTAGTGTAGCTTTGGATTGTATTGTGGTAGAATCCTTGATTTTTAAAAATTGTTAAGATTTTTGGGGGGGGGGCGGGCACCATAGCCTGTGTGTGTGGAGGTCAGAGGACAGCTTGCAGGAGTTGGTTCTTTCCTTTGACCATGTGTTGGTTTCAGGGATAAAATTCAGGTCATCAAACCTTGGTACCAAGTGCCTTTACCACTAGCCATCTCTCATTGGCTTAGTTTTAAAAAGTGCTGTTTGAGGGGCTGGAGAGATGGCTCAATGGTTAAGAGCACTAACTGCTCTTGCAGAGGACTTAGGTTTAGTTCCCAGCACCCACATAGCAGCCAACAACGATTGTCTGTAACTCCAGTTCTGGGGAACCTTATGCCCTCTTCTGGCTTCTGTGGGCACTGTATACATGTGGAGCACTTAAAATCATGGGAGCAGGGGCTGGAAAGGTGGCTCAGAGGTTAAGAGCACTTGACTGCTCTTGCAGAGGACCTGGGTTCGATTTCCAGCACCCACATGGCGGCTATGAGCCGTCCTTGACTCCAGTCCCAGGGGAATCCGACACCCTCTTTTGACCTCTGAGGCATTGCACAACATGGGTGCACTCACATGTATGTAGACAATACACTCACACATAAAATTAAAGAAATAATAAATATATTAAAAATACATTTTAAAAAATCATGGGAACACTCATACACACAAAGTAAAGATAAATACATCTAAAAAGAACTAATTTTTTAACATCAAATATCCAATTAATGTTCAAATGCTGATTATTTTCAAAACAAATATTTTATTCAAGTAGAGATCCGATGTTACTACAGCCTGAGGAAAGGCAGGTTGGGACTGTGCCAGGGGAAGCCACTTACACTCAATGCATCTCTTGAGTCTAGGTCTTGGAGGATAGATCCAAGAAGGAACCAAGCCCTCCTCCTCTGACCCCTGACAAGCCCCTGAACCCATTGTTCCAGCAGAGCCTCCTGTGAGGCAGGAGCCATGTGCCAATAGATATCCCTGATGGCCAGGAATGACAGATGGGGGTAGGGTGGGGAGTAGGGCTCTGCTATACAAGAGGAGTGGCTATAAATGACTCACAGAGTGGACAGTCCCTATGGGGAAGGAGAGAGAGATGAGGGATGGGCTCTTCATCCAGGAGCTGAGCACAGGATTGGGAGAGTTTCAGGCTGGGTGTGAGGTGTGTGTGTGGGGAGGGTAGTGAGTACCAAGCCAGGGCACCCAGAGGAAGGACCAGAGTACCAACCAGCCAGCACAGCTGCAGTTCAGTGTACAGTAAAGGGTGGTGCCCATGGGCAGCGGGCCTGGTCAGTGGAAGGTGGCAGGCAGGGAGAGACAGGAGATCTGCTTTTCAGAAGCTTCAGCCTTACAGCCACAGCGGTGTGTACACACAGCAGCAAGTCAGACATAACGGGGGAACGAGTGTGCACAGCAAAAAATGAAAAGGATACTCGGACCTGTCTTTAGCAGGGCGGGATCGGATAAACCGCTTTGCAACTAGAGATGCTGTTACAATTTGGTGACTTTTTGCAACTGTAACTTTGTCCACCTCTTGAAACAAAGCAAGGCCACGCCTGAGCGTGTCAGAAAGCACCATCCCCATCAGCTCTAGGAAACTCTCCCTGACGCAATCTCTGGCTCGAAGCCAGGAGGACCCTCTCGCTTTCCCCCTTCTTTCTTTTTCTTTCTCTCGCGATGGCCGCACACCGTCCTCGGCTCCCAGGTTGACCCAGCACGCGCCAAGCCCCCGGGCTCTTAGCTCCCGCGCTCTCCATCCCACACCCAGGGGTCCCGCAACGCGGAGGGAGTGGCGGGAGCGGGGGGCGCGGGGCTCCCAGAGGACCAGGCTCCAGGCCAGTCAGGGTGACGACGAGGATCCCTAACCCAGGCTCTGGAGCCATCCCCACACCCGGACCTGGCCGGCTGCTCACCTGACTTGCCCATGGCCGGCTGCGCGCACTCCTGGGTTCGGCGGCTGCTGCGCTAGGCTGGGTGGCGGGTCCCCGCAGTTCGCCGGGTCGGGTGGGGGCCGAGCAGCCACAGCCACTCCCCCGGCGCCGCCCGGCCCGCCTTATAAGGCAACACCAGCTGCTGGGGAGGCGCCCTGGGGCCACCCCTAAAATTCACTATGGGAAGGGAATCCCGCCGCTGCCCGGGGCTGGCTGGCGCAGACAGGGCGAGACCCTGACGCTGGATAGCCGGCGCCTTGCACGTGGTTCCTGGAAGAAGTGGTGCGCAAACTTCTGCACTTACTGTCGCCTTGCCAGGGACGGTTCCGGCCGGCGCCACCAGGGGTCGGTACCCTCGCAGCCTCAAGTCTGCCATGACAGACACCCCGTTACATCCCTCCCCCATGAGCTGCTTCCCCTCCCCAGTGACACTGGGCTCCCAAGAGCATCTCCTTAGGACACTCCCAGAACGCCGCCCAGTTTGAAATTGATCACTTCCCAAGCCTGCAGCTCTGACCTGTCTTCTTGACCTTCATGGCAAACTCCCCATCCCAGGAAGTCTGGCTCCCGACCCGTCTCCTCACCTAGCTTTATCCCATGCTCCTGTCAAGCCAGAATCTCTGATATTCCCAAAACGTTCCTGGATTTGCTCAGGCTGTTCCCTCAGCCAGGTCTGCCGCTGGCTTGCCTCCTAGCCATCCCCTGGGGTCCATCAGTCTCTTTAGGAAGCCTTTCCCTTCCTAGATCTTAGGGCACTAACGCACCTCTGGATGGACACTGGAGAGACTGGGTCAGGCCCCAGCCCTGTGTGAGAAGGGCCCCAGGGAAGGCACAGCCTAAACCACCGCCTACCAGACTCCCCCAAAGGAACTTTCCTGGTGGAAAAGAGGCTTTGGAAGCTTCCACGGAAGATAAGAGAACTTTCAATGGGGACTTGCAAGTTGGCTCAGTGGGTAAAGGTGCTTGTCGCTAAGCTTAACCAACTAAGTTCGATCCCAGAATCCACCAAACTTGATGAACTGAGTAGGATCCCAGAACTCACATGGTGAAAGGAAGGAACCAACTCTTGAAGGTTGTCCTCTGACACCCCCCACCCAGAGCTGTGGAGGACACACACACACACACACACACACACACACACACAGAGGTAATAAAAATTTTAGATTATGATACTTTGGATGTTGCTAACAAAATTGGGATCACCTAAACCGAGTCCAGCTGGTTAATTCTAAATACACATTTTTTTCCACAATAAATTTTTAAAAGATTATTTCAATAAATGGGCACTGAATTGAGTGGATCCACTAGCTACAAGTGCAGAATTTGTTTTATATTTGTGTCTCTATCTATGTATTTAGCTATAATTTTTATTAAATTTATCTACTCTGTATTTGTGTGTATATGTCTTTGGCATGCCTGTGCCACTGTGTGTGTGTAGGTCAGAGGACAACTTGTGGAATTTGGTTCTCTCCTTCTAGATTGTGGGCCCTCAGGACGTCAGGCTTGGTGGCACAAGCCCCTTTACTTACTGAGTCATCTCACCCTCCCCCCTTTTTAAAGATAGGGTCTCATATAGTCCAGCAGTGGAGCTCCCCACGTAACTGGGGATGAGTCTAAACTGCTGATCTTCCTGCCTCCACCTTCCAAGTGCTGTGATTACAGGCATGTAGACATCATGACCAATATTGCGCCATGCTGAAGGATGAACCCGGGCCTTCATGCAGGCTGGCAAGCACTCTACCAACTGAGCTACATCCCCAGTCTTATGTATTCTTTCGGTTAGAATTTTGTTTGCTTTTAGGATTGTTTTTGTGGTCGTTGCTGTGTCTCACCATTTGGCCAAGCTACCTGCATAGGCACCATACTCCTGCTTCAACCTCCAAGTCCTGGGATTACAGGTTGGGTCTGTACCATCATGTCAGGCCAGAATTTGTAGCATTAAGGACTTGTGTCCTGTGGAACAGCAGCAGGGCTGGACACTGCCCTTGCTCTTCTTTCCCTATGTCCAGCAAATACACTTACTGGATTTTAGCACTTCCAAACAGGGGCAAAGTGGGTCATACTGTGTACATCTGATCCAAATGGGACTTTTGGTGCCGCATAGGGATTCTGACCACCCTCTGTTCAATTCTTTGGTCCATTTTGTTAACAAATTCCCATTGAAATAGCCAGATGGACTCAGGAGGAATTCCATATCACCCCTGGACTCTCTAGAAGGCTGGTTCAGAGGAAACAAATTGAAGAGCCATGAGGACACAGTGAGCAGGGAGGAGCCACTCATTGCATACAGAAGGCAGCCTGGCAAGGGCCACTTGGTTTCATGTACACCCTCAGAAGTGAGTCCTAGGGGTGAGAGGGCCTGAGAGGTGGCAGGGCTAAATTCCTGCCTCAGTGGCATCTTTGGAGTCTGTGGGTAGGGTGCTGTGGGCTCTTTGAGCTGACCTTAGCAGCAGGATGTAGACAGTGTGCAGATGAACTTAGGCAGTACCAAAGCTGACCTCTACCAAGGGCCATGGGATGGCTGAAGATGAAGGAATTTCCCTGTCCAGCAGACAGAAGCAAGAGGCAAAGATCAGACACGAAGAAGGGCAATCAACCCAATAACATTTATTTGTTACCTAGCCCAGGCTAGCCTTGAACTTGCCATGGAGCTGAGAATGGCATTTAACTCCTTATTCTCCTGACTACCAATTTATCAATATTGATTGGATTTGTCTTATTTAAGAGCTTCTGAACACCAGGCATGGTGATGCACACCTTTAATCCCAGTACTCAGGAGGCAGAGACAGACAGATCTCTGTAAGTTCAAGGCCAGCCTGGTCTACACAGTGAGTTCCAGGCCAGCTGGGGCTACAGAGAAACGCTGTTTCAAAAAACCAAAAGCAAAAAATATAAAATAAAATAAAATAAAAAAGAACTCCAGGGCTTTGTGCATGGTAGGTAAACATTCTACCAGCTGAGCTATACCCTCAGCTGTATTTTGTTTTGTTTGTACTTACAGGGTCTCCCTGTAGCCCCCAGATGGCCTGGAACTCACTATGTAGACCAGGGTGGCCTTGAACTCACAGAGATCCGCCTGCCTCTGCCTCCCAAGTACTGGGATTAAAGACATGCGCCATAATCTTTTAAAAAATATTTTAATTTTTAAATTTTATATGTATGAGTGTATTGCCTGCATGTATGTAAATGCACCTGCATCCTGAAATGCCTGAGGAGGTCAGAAGGGGACGTTGGAAACCCTAGAAATGGAGTTGATGATGGTTGTTAGCTGCCATGTGGATGCTGGGAACCAAACCTGGGTGCTCTGCAAGAGTAGCCACTGCTCTTAACCCCAAATGTCTGTAACTTCAGCTCCAGGGGACCCAAGACCTTTCTCTGACCTCTGAGGGATTTGCATGACACAGGTGCACTTACGTATATCCAGGCAATACACTCATACACATAAAAGTAAATAAATATTTTAAAATAATAAATAAAAGATTTAAAAGATTTCATCTATTTTAAATTTAGGTGTTATTGGTGTTTTGTCTGCATGTACCATGTGTGTGCAATGCTCACAAAGGCTAGAACAGGGCATCAGACCACTCTCTCCCTGCCCCCTAACAACTGGAACTGGAATTAAGGATGATTGTTAGCCACTATGTGGGTGCTAGTAACCAAACCTGGGTCCTCTGAAAGAGTAGTAAGTGGTCTTAATGGCTGAAGACTGAATCTTCTCTCCAGTCCCATTTTTTAAGGATTTGGAAATCAGAGTAATATTAGCATTACAAAATAAGTTGGAAAGGGCTTTTTTTCCTTCCATTTTCTGAAACTGTACAGAATTAGTATTATTATTTTTCTTAAATATTTACTAGAAATCAACAATGAAGCCCTCTATGCACAGAGGTATTCGTTTCTGAGAAACTGTTGTTGGCTGTTTTTGTGCATGGGTGTTTTATTTATTGGGTTTTTGGTTTTTTGGTTGGTGGGAAATTTTAAAGCACAAATTCAACTTCGAGTAGATAGCTTTCAGGTTATGTACTTAAGTGAACATTGGCATTGTGTATTTATTTCATTCATCTAAGTGGTCAAATTTATCAGCATAAAGTTATTCACATTTTGTTTGTTGTTTTGTTTGAGACAAGGTTGCTTGTAGTCCAGGCTGGCCTAAACTCTCTATGAAGAGAGCTGGCCTTGAACTCCTGATTCTCTTGCCTCTACTTCCTGAGTGCTGGGATTATAAGTGTGGCCTACCACACCAGGCTTCATCATACATTTTTTTCTGTGTGATCTGTAGTGGTGTCTCCACATCATTTCTAATATCAGTAATGTGTATAGGCTTACCAAAATAATTGATCTTCATTATTTAGACTCAGTTTTATAATTTTCTTACTTGTTAAGATTTGTTTAGGGCATCAAAATTCATACATGTGATGCTTTTATAATCTTTTGCAGGAATACAGAGTAGCAAAAACACTGAGTTGCAGAACCTACAGGTCCTCAGCGTGGATCAAAGTGATGCTCTGACTTTTTCTTCCAGCTCTCATACTGTGAACACTGTTCTTTTCTGCTTCTCTGCAGTGCTCTTAATGTCATGGTTTTGCATTTGTGTGTGTGTGTGTGTGTGTGTGTGTGTGTGTGTGTGTGTGTGATTTTTCTTGGTGATTTTATTATTTCAAAGAACTCCCTTCTCCCTCTGTCTCTGTTTCTCTTTCCTACTCTTCTTCCTCCTCTTCTTTGAGTTTAATTTGTTCTTTTTTCAGTTTCTTCTTAATATATGTATTTTTTACTATTTTTATTTTATGTGTATGAGTGTATTGCCTACATGTGTGTAAGGTGTGTAAGTGCCAGGTCGGGCAATACCCTTGGAGATCAGAAGAAGGTGTTGGATTCCTTGGAACTGGACTTTTGGACAGTTGTTAGCTGCCATGTGGGTGCTGGGAATTGAACCAGAGTCCTCTGCAAGAGCAGTCAGTGCTCTTAATCACTGAGCCATCTCTCCAGCCCCCTTGTTCAGTTTGTTAATATGGAAGTAGAGTTATTGATCTTAAGCCTTTCTTCTTTTGGTTGTGTGCGTTTGATGTTGTGTATGTGTGGTGTATGCACGTAAGTGTGGAGGATGTATATGCAGGTGGAGGCCAAAAGAAGGCTTTGGTGTTTTCCATCTTCTGCCTTATTGCCTTCAGGCAGGGTCTCTCACTGAACCAGAAGCTTGCTGTTTGCCTGGGGTGGCTGGCCAGTGAGCTTCTGGAATCTACCTGATTTTGCCACACTATTCTGGTTAGAGGCGCTCACAGCCCTGCCCTACTTAAATTGTGTGTGATTGATCTGTTTGTGCACATATGCCTGTTCTCTCAGATAGTGAGTAATATGGAAATCTTCAGCTGTAATTGTAAATTTGTTTCTTCTTTAGGCTCTATTAGTTTTGCTTCATGTATTTTGACCTTTTTATTTGAACAGAAACATTTATGACTTTTATCATCTTGATAAACTGCCTTTTTCCCCTGTTGATCAAACCGAGAATTCGGTGTGCACTAGGAAAGTGTTTGCTGTGGAGCTATAACCCTGTCCAAATAAACAAATATCCTATCATTCCAAAAGCCCCCACTTTCTCTCTCTGATGATTTTCATTCATGTGAAATTTATGTTGCTTTATATTAGCATAGCCATTCTACCTTTCTTTCAATGAATGTTGATATGTTTATTTATTTATTTATTTATTTATTTATTATGTGTATGAGTTATGCCTGCATGTAAGTGTATCTGTGTCATGCAATGTCCGCAGAGGAAAGAAGAAGGCATTGGGTCCCCTGCAACTGGAGTTACAGAAGGACACATAACAATCCGTTATGTTCGCCACCATGTAGGTGGTGGGATTTGGCCTTGAACTCACAGAGATCCTCCTGCCTCTGCCTTCCAAGTGCTGGAATTAAAGGTGTGCGCCACCACGCCCGGCCCTTATTATTTTATTTTATTTTATGTGTATGAGTGTATTGCCTCCAAGTATGTAAGTGCACCTATGTTGTACAAGGCTCACAGAGGTCAGAAGAAGGTGTCGGATCTCCTGGAACTAGATTTATGAATGGTTGTTAGCCACCATGTGGATGCTGGGAACTGAACCGAGGTCTTCTGCAAGAGCTGTCAGTGCTCTTAACTACTGAGCCATCTCTCCAATCCCATGTTCATTTGATTTCTATCCTTTAATTTTTTTCCTCTTCTAATAAACTCAGAAGACTGTTGTTTTACATAGGACAATATAACTTTACTTTCATGGTTTGTAGTATTACTCTTTACTGGCATAAAACTTGATTCTGAGCTGGGGTGGTGGTGTATGCCTTTAGTCCCAGCACTTGGGAGGCAGAAGCAGGTGGATATTTGTGAGTTCAAAGCCAGCCTGGTTTACATAGCGAGTTCCAGGCTAGCTGGGGCTACAGGGGACCCTGTCTCAAAAAAGATAAAAACAAAACAATAGCCGGGTGTGGTGATGCATGCCTTTAATCCCAGCACTCAGGAGGCAGAGGCAGGCGGATCTCTGTGGGTTCAAGGCCAGCCTGGTCTATATAGTGAGTTCCAGGACAGCTGGGGCTACAGAGAGACCCTGTCTCAAAAAGACCAAAATAAAGTAAAATAAAATAAAATAAAAAAATAAAAATAAAAAACCAAAACAAAACAAAAACAAAACTTGGTTCTGACATATTTTCAAGGTGGACTAGTTACTTTCCTCATTGCTGTGACACAGTATCTGATAAGAACCAACTTAAGCGAAGAAGAGTTATTCTGGCTTACCCTCTCAGGGGCTATAGTCCATCATGGCTGGGAAGGTATGGAGGGAGGAGCAGGAGGCTGCCTATCACATGGCAAGTGAGGAAGCGAGTGAGCCAGAAGTGGGGCCAGGCTATAAAACCTCAAAGTCTCTCAGTGACCCACTGAGAGAGCCTTAATGGGCTGCCTTGGTCATGGTGTGTTATCACAGCAACAGAAAAGTAACGAATACAGTACTTCTCAGTCTAATCAGGTTGACAATTAAGATTGTCAGACTCTAAGAATCAATACATGTAAAGTATTTAGAAAAACAGTTCTTACTGATGAGAACAGGGGGATAAAAACTGGTCAGGGAGGGCAGGGAGGGACCCCAAATGTTCTGAAAATGCCCTTGCTGGAGGCCAGGAATGCTTCCGGCAAGTTCCTTGTTATCACTTATCCTATTACCACTACCAGGAAGCTATCTGTGAGTATGTGTGTGACCAAAAGTGAGAAGAGAGACCTGGACACCTCATAGTTGGGTCGGCTGGACTGACCAGCTTATCCCCTTCCTCGTGTCTCATTCCAGTTTCTGTCATAAGTCCTTTAACAAGCCCCCAGACTAGCAGCTCAACTACCAGTGACCTGTTCCTGCTGTACAGGAGATCAGACCTATCTCTCTCTCTCTCTCTCTCTCTCTCTCTCTCTGTCTCTCTGTCTCTCTCTCTCTCTCTCTCTCTCTCCCTCCCTCCCTCCCCTCTCTCTTTTCCATCCTTGGAAACTCAGTCACATCTACTTCAATCACTATTATTTTTGTTAGAAAATAAAACACGTGATATAAGCGAAGCTGTTCTTAGAGGGAAATGGACAGTATGATAAAAATGAATATAAGCTTGAGTTAAACTTGGGTTCAAAGTATCTTTGCTCTGTTCTCACCTAGCTGTTCAAACCCCAGAGGAATCATGGCTGTGAACTCCTGTTCTGGCAGGAGTGCCAGTTAGATTTCTTGTGCCTCATCAACTTATCAGTACAACTAAGGTCAAGTCTTAACTGCATCAACTGTATGGTGTTAAAAACTCCATGTATGAGAATTCCATTAGGTAATTTATTTAAAACATTTCCTACTATGCTTATGACAGGAATTCTTGGGCAACCTTGAGGAAATGGGCCAGGAATCTTGGTTATTCTTGGTCGTTTGTCATACGGCAATTCTTTTGGTGGAAACTGCGGGTAGGAAGCGCTATACAAAGCTCAAGCTGCTCTGGTCTCAAGGCGTAGATAGGCACATGGGGTGCAGAGGATGGAGTGTTTCCAAGATTGTACGTTTTACTGATCTTTAATATAAAATTCCCGTGACTGTATCTACCAAATTCGTTTCCAATGCTACAAAAGTGAACGTTTGATGACATTGCTGGCAGTTAGTCTGGGATAAACAAGAGGAAAGTAGGAAGGTAGAAAGGGAAGTGACCTGGTTATAAGCCTGCGTAAGGTGTGGATGGTGTCTATGTACGTGTATCTCTGCATGTCCGCTGCTCAAGCCCGCAAGGTCCCCCTTTAAATTTTGTATTCTTATAGTATCCTTAAAAATTCTATCCTTGTAATTTTTAAAAATATTTATTTTTATTTTTATGTGTATGAGTGTATTGCCTGCATGTAAGTGCACCCATTTCATGTAATGCCATGTTAGAAGAGGGTGTTGAAGTCCCCTGAATTGAGTTATGGAGTTAGCTGCCATGTGGGTGGTGAGAATGGAACCTGGGTGCTCTTAACCCCTGAGCCATCTCTCCAGGCCCTATTTTAACTTTTTTTTAAAAAAAATTTCTTATTTTTATGTGTTTGTGTGTATTGCCTGCATGTAGGTAAGTGCACCCATGTCATGCAATGCCTGTGGAGGTCAGAAAAGGCTGTCGGATCCCCTGGGACTGGAGTTATGGACAGTTGTTAGCTGCCATGTGGGTGCTGGGATTTGAACCTGGGTCTTCTGCAAGAATAACCAGTGTTCTTAACCACTGAGCCATCTCTCCAGTCCCTATTTTAACTTTTAAAAACATTTATCTTTTAAAAAACTTTTTGTTGAACATTTTTATTGAAATTTTGCAATTTTCATGCAATATAATTTGATATTTAGATACTCTCCCCTATCCACACCTCCCCTTATCACCCCCACCTAATTTAATATACTCATATATATAAACATTATATATAATATATAAGTAAATATATACTAAATATATGATGTATAAATATATAAATAAATATATATATAAATATATATAATAAGGACTGTAGAGTCTAATTTGGGTCCCCAGATGTCCTTCAGTGTGGGCCCATCCACTAGAACCTGGTTAATCTACCAAGAGTCACATTCTTGAAAGAGACTGTCTCCCCTCCCAGCAAGTTAGGTTGGGGTTTCTTACCCATTTCTCCACATTTATGCTGGGATTTTGTTTGGTCTGAGCTGGCATGGGACTTCGCACACTGTCACCACTGCTGTGAGTTCATATGAGTAACGGACCAACTGTCTGGAAAGCTGTTTCTTTGTGGTCATCTACCACCTCTGGCTCTTACAGTCTTTTCCCTTCTTCTGCAATGATCCCCGAACCTCGGGAGGCCAAAGTTTGAAATTCTATTCAGGGACAAACACTCTGTAGCCTCCTGTTTTCTGCACATTGGCCAGCTGTAGGTTTCTGTATTTTTGTATTTGTCTTGCACTATTTTAAAATACCAATCAAAATGTATGTTGTTTATCTATAGGAGACAAGAAAGCAAAAGGTTTCTATAAAAGGCTCAGGTTTTCTTTGTTTGGGGCTCTGCTTTAGAGAATTGTCTCTTCAGGCTTTGTACCGGTGCAATAAACTGCTTCCTGCTTGGCCTAGGGGTCCAGTTTTCTGTTCAGGGTTCTTACTACACTTACATCCATGGAGTCAACTGCAGATGACCCTCTCATTGTGTCCCTTCCTGAGTTGCTCAACTGACTACCCAGAACACTGAATCCAGAAAGGAGAAAAGACTGACTATCAAAGGGTGAGGCAAAAGTATAGAGTGACATTACTTCTTCAATTTGAAAATAAAAGAACTTGGGGCTTGGAGAGATGGTTCAGCAGTTAAGAATACCTGCTGTTCTTCCAGAAGACCTGGGTTTGATTCCCAGCACCCCCCTGCAGCTAACAACTGTCTGTAACTCATTTCAGGGGATCTGACTCCCCCTTCTGGCCTCTGCAGGCTTTGCATGACATGGGTCCACTTACATACATGCAGACAATACACTCATACACATAAAATAAAAATAATAAATAAGCCGGGTGTGGTGGCACACGCCTTTAATCCCAGCACTCAGGAAGCAGAGGCAGGCGGATCTCTGTGAATTCAAGGCCAGCCTGGTCTACATAGTGAGTTCCAGGACAGTTGGGGCTACAGGGAGACCCTGTCTCGAAAAGACCAAAAATAAATAAATAAATAAATAAATAAATAAAAAGAAAAAAAATAAAAGAACTTTAAGGAAAGGTCCTATCTTACTGATATCGGTACTTTAGCATCCCATACCTTATATTCATTATTTTTTGAACTTTTAAAAAATTTTTATTATTTTTATTGTATACGTGTGTATTGCCTGCATGTAGGTAAGCGCACCTGTGTCATGCAATGCCCTCGGAGGTCAGAAGAGGCTGTCTGATCCCCTGGGACTGGAGTTACAGAGAGTTGTTAGCTGCCATGTGGGTGCTGGGATTTGATCCTGGGTCCTCTGCAAGAACAATCAGTGTTCTTAACCACTGAGCCATCTCTTCAGCCCCATGTTCATTAATTTGTAAAGGCAATGTAGTCTGTGTGATGCAAAACACACAGTCATAGCTCTTACCTCAAACCAAATACGGATTTTTAAAAACTTTTTATTTATTTATTTATTTATTTATTTATGCACATGTGCACTGTGGCACCAGTGTAGAGGACAGTTTATAGGGGCTGATTCTCTCCTTCCACCATATAGAAGGGATCAAACTCAGGTTGTCAGGCTCAGAGGCAAGCACCTCCATCCACTGAGCCATCTCACCAACCTGATTGGTATTATTTATTTATTTATTTTTATTTATTTATTTATTTATTTATTTATTTATTTATTTATTTATTTAGAGACAGTCTTAGCCCAAACTCATCTAGACTCCACTGTGTAACTGGATGGAACATCCTGTATCTCACAATGTGGAATGCAGGAAACATGTAAACAATATGGCTGCACTAATGTCAAACCAGGATGATGCCACTGTGGGCCAGCACTATGCCTTGACACACCCACTACAGCATCACTAATCAGATCTGGGGCATGCAGCACTCAAACCAAACCACCAAAGTATAACTGCCCTGCTCAGAAAGGCCTGACAGGACTCTGGTGCTCCAAAATTGCCCATGGGGACTCCACGCTGCTCCAAGGCTGATGAGTGGACTTCTGGCAGGACCTCCTGACCAGACCCAATGTATCTGTGAACCTGAACTGACTGGTGGTTGGGTAAGCCCCCATTTGCTTTGTAATCAATAAGGTGTGTTAGCATCATAGCGAAGGCCTGGACTGATTCTTGTCTGATACCTCAACTACTGGGTCGGTTAAGCAGGTACTGGCAACAGTAACCCAGGCTGACCTCAAACTCTAGGCAAGTCTCTTTGCTTCAGCCTGTCAAGTGCTGGAATTATAGGCCTGAGCCACACCTGGCTATACCATATTGTTTAGAGAATGACATTCAACACAGACAAAA
Organism: Nannospalax galili; assembly: GCF_000622305.1. Classification (NCBI taxonomy): domain Eukaryota; kingdom Metazoa; phylum Chordata; class Mammalia; order Rodentia; family Spalacidae; genus Nannospalax; species Nannospalax galili. The sequence continues at coordinate 2,669,793 of NW_008350402.1, forward strand.
ATCAGGAATATGTTATTACTACTATGTGCATATGCGGTCTGTGGGGACATGCATGTTCCACAGTGCCCTTGGCATGGCACCCATGTGGAGCCCAAAACACAGTTTTGTGGAGTCAGTTTTCTCCCCTTCTGTTTTTTTTTTTTTGGTTTTCTTTTTTTGGTCTTTTTTTGAGACAGGGTCTCCTGTAGCCCCAGCTGGCCTGGAACTTGATATGTAGACCAGGCTGGCCTGGATCTCACAGAGATCCACCTGCCTCTTATCCTCCTGAGTGCTGAGATTAAAGGCATGCATCACTGCACCACCACGCCCAGCCTAACGGTTTCTTTCTGAATGTCCACGTTGCTTGGAAGTACACATGATCATATGAAATTACTTTTATTAAAATAGAAAAGCTTTCTAGTATATTGCAGTATACTATATATAGAATATATATATATACAATATATTCTAGTATATTGAAGACATTTAGACAGAAATAAGCAATTGCAACAAACATGCTACATTACCATCAGGACTGAGATATTCTGAAAGCTTTAAGTGCCCATTTCAACAGCATTTTGGTATAATAAGCTTATCACTATATATTTCAGAGGGTACACATAACACTGAAAAATACTTCATGTAAAACCCAAGTTCAGGTACATATAAACAAGAAGTAATACATTGAATAGCTTATTTCAAACTGTGAAACACATTCAAAGTATCCAATTTCTTAGACAACATGCAAACATTTTAATACTCAGCTTGACATTTTAAATATATAAACCATTCTTTATAATTCTATATCAAAAAAGAAAGTCAGATGGAACATTTATCTACATTGTGCACATCAAAGAAAGCAAATATGTTTTCATGAACAGAAAGTATTGGGCTAACACACACGATTGTCATTTTATAAACATGGCTATTCACCTTCATAATAAAATAAAAAATCATGTATTATTTACATGAACTACTAATTATTTCATTTTTGGCAATTATATAAGTAGCAGCAATTGGTTTAAAGATTGATGTTTAAAATCTCTGTTTGACTTGAATACTGATGTAAAAACTGCGTGTTGCAAGATATTCTGATGCAGTGTAACTTCTCCCTTTCAGTAAAGTCACAGGCACAACATAGTGATGGCTGAGGGCGTCTTACGACATAAAGTTTTATGGGTGTATTTGGTCAGCTTGGTTTTGTTTAACACAGTAGATGGGGGTCCTGCCTTAAATGTCCACGAGTAAAGCCTGCCACTGAGTCACATGACTTCAGAGCTGCTTTCTCTTCACTCCGCACTCTTACTGCAGTGAGCCGAGCTGCTAGACAGAGTGGGTCAGGATCTGCACACAGAAACAAACAGGGCAGCCTTCATCAGGAACTTGAAGTTCCTGTGTCATGACTCCAACAGCAAGGGATGTTTTCTAAAAGTAACCATCTCACTTGTCAGTGATAGTTAAATTTGCTTTGGAGAACGGAACCTACCTACTGAGCAAACTGTGGTGCACTGACCCGCCAGAAAGAGGTGGCATCTTCATGATGATGGAAGAACTTGTTTTAACATTTGTAAAACCAAGGCAAAGTCCCTAATAGTGGCAGGTTAAAAAATACTGTGTGGTCATAAGAGGTAACATGGGCCTTCACTGGGCCACCAGGAAGCAGTCCTAGGACACCTGGTTGATGAACACGTCACACCTTCCGTGAGCTGTCAGGGACATGTCCAGAGCAAGTGCACAGCGATGCCCAGGCTGAGGAGGAGCAGGGTGTGGTAGTGAGGCCTGGCCTCCATGGCCCCTGATGGCAGGCGGCTGGAAACCTGCACCTGGGAAATGACGAGGGCAGACAGAGGGACATGGGATGCCAGTGTGGGGCTGTCGGAGTTGATGAGGGATTCGATCTTCTCTGCTTCCTTACTGCACGCCTCGATCTGGAAGGGAGAAGATTCTTTCAATAACCCACAGGCACCATAAAAAGGTCCAGTGGAGCAAATTTCATGTATGTCCCCAAAGCAGAATAGCCACAGACGCAGCTTGCTCTGTGCTCTCTGCCCTCCCTGCCCTTCCTGCCATTGCCAGGGTTGCTACTTATTACAGTCTGAATTTCTGACACAAATATAAGAGCATTCAGAGAAATCAGAAAGGACCCCGAATGCCACTGCCCAACTACTTTTGTTTTTTGCAATACTGTTCACTGCTAAGCCCACTCGGCATCATCTGACCATGTTAACCAATCAGTGGAAGAGAATGTGCCGTTATTGCTGCTTTAGACCTGAGAACGAAAAGCAGGTTTGGAATGAGGCAGGTGGAGCTGCTGCCTTGCCTTTGAGTCCTCAGGACTTTCTGCTGAACTTGGACCTGCACAAGTGAGGCCCCATAGCCTCCTGATCTGTGATGAAGAAAATGTGGGGTCCATAAGACAGGCTCAGATGGATCATCCTCCAGAGGCTTTCTGGCTTTGTCGCTGCATGTCCAGTGCCAGTCACCTACTCCCTGGGCCTTGGATGTCTCATCTGTACAATGGGTGGAGTGGATTTAGAAGTTTCTGAGACCCTCCACACTAAGTCAGAGTAGCTTACTGCTCCCCTTCCCTGGCTCCTTTGCACTCTGCTGTCCAGCAAGTACCTGGCTTCAGCACCCTGGAAGATGCTCAGTCCTTCAGATGCTACCATGGTTCTTTCCCTTCCCATGTGCCCCATCTCCTCACACTTTTGCCCCTTCCTGCTTCTGGTTTGTGCCTCACTCCCCTGCAAGTCCACCAAACTTGTCTTTTTGGTTGTGAGCCTGAGCCTTTAATGGCTGCGCCAGCTCTCCAGCCCACAAGTCCACCAAACTTGAAAGTGACAAGACACAACATATGCTGAACCCCACCTGCAAAGCTTTTGGATAATGGTCGACAGGAATGATCAGGATGACGATTTCTGACTCGATGCTCAGGTATCCAAACACGTCACACTGTGGAACAGATATGTGCATGCGGATCTTCTGAAGCACCTCCAGAACCGTTACTGGTTTTTTGTTCGTTACCTAGCAAGAGAACACATTTCCACGACCTGAACAGGACTCTCTCTTACTGCTGAAGACATTTTGCTTCGGCTGCCAGCTGATGAGGCACTTTGACTAACAAACCCCTGAGTACCCTCAGTACCCCTCAGTACCAGAGTTCTGAAGCTAAGATGAGCCCCTACCAAAAGTACTTTGTGTTTTTTGTTTTTTGTTGTTATTGTTTTGAGACATGGTCTTGCTATATGGCTAGATTTTTTAAAGATTTATTTCTTTTTTCTTTTTTGGTCTTTTTGAAGACAGGGTCTCCCTGTAGCTCCAGATGGCCTGGAACTCACTATATAGACCAGGCTGGCCTTGAACTCACAGGGATCCACCTGCCTCTGACTCCCAAGTGCTGGGATCAAAGGCATGCGCCACCACACCCAGCTTCCTGAATGCTAGGATTAAAAGCATGTGCTACCATGCCCAGCTAAGATTAATTTTTATTTATGTGTATGAATATTTTGCCTGTGTGTCTATATGTGTACTATGTGTGCGCAGTGCCTGCTGATGCCAGAAGAGGGCGTCATATCCCCTGAAATTGGATTTAGAGTTGTGAGCCACTATGTGGGTGCAGGTCCTTTTCAAGAGCAGCAAGTGCTCTTAACCACTGAGCTATCTCTCCGGCCCTAGCTCTTTTTTTTTTTTTTGGTCTTTTTGAGACAGGGTCTCCCTGTAGCCCCAGCTGTCCTGGAACTCACTATGTAGACCAGGCTGGCCTTGAACTCACAGAGATCCACCTGCCTCTGCTTCCCAAGTGCTGGGATTAAAGGCATGTGCTACTATGCCCGGCAAGCTTTTTTTTTTTAATTTATATTTTAATATGTGAGTGTTTTGTCTGCATGTATGTAGGTGTACCACATGTGTGCCTGTTGCCAAAGGAATCCAGAAAAGGGTGTTGGATCCTTTAAAAATGGAGTTCAGATGATTGTAACCTGCCATGTGGGTGCTGGGAACTGAACTGCAATCCTCTGCAAGAGCAGCAAGAACTCTTAACCACTGAGCAATCTCTCCAGTGCCTCAATTTGTTTTTGTGTATGCATGTATTGCCTGCATGTAAGTGTACCTGTGTTGTGCAATGCCTGTGGAGGAGAGAAGAGACTGTTGGATCCCCTGGAACTGGAGTTATGGACAGTTGTTAGCTGCCATGTGGGTGCTGGGATTCGAACCTGGGTCTTCTGAAAGAACAGTCAGTGTTCCCAACCGCTGAGCCATCTCTCCAGCCCCCCTCACCTTGTTTTTTAAGACAGGATTTCTCACTGGTTAAGAGCTTGCTGAGTAGGCAGGCTGGCTGACCAGTGAGGCCAGGGGCTCTGTTGTCCTGGCCCCCTTGCTACCACACTCAGTTTTTTAAAACTTGGGTTCTGGGGACTGAACTTAGGTCGTCATGCTTACAGGGCAAGCACTTTATTGACTGAGGTTATCTCTCCCTTCTAAAGAGTGACTGTTCTGAAGTAGAGGGCACAGGAAAATAAAGTTCTCCCATAAAAATGCAGGCATTTTAATAAAAAAAACAGGAAGGATCTCTAGGTAGTGGCGGGTTTGGGCTGCTTTATTACTATAGACCTAGCTCTGCAGAGGGAGCAGCCGAGAAAGGAAACAACAGCCAGAGAAGGTGGTGGCTCTGGAAGGTCTGCCTGGAGGAAAGGGTGCTGGTGCGAGGTGGTGTGCAGAGACTGTGAAGCCGTCTGGGTTTCTACTAGCCTTGGCCACCTGGCCCTGAGCATGCTCATTGTGCTGACAGGAGCCTTTTCTAAGGAAGGCTCAGGAGAACGGATCTGGTTGTGGCAAGGAGGAGCATAGGTCAGGAGTCAGTCACCCTGGGTGAAAACCTTTGTTTTGTTGAGTCTGAGTCTGGGGAGAGGTTCTTCATTTATAAACAGGGACTATACATTCTGCTCTCCAGGATTACCAAGAAGTTTAGCACAATTATGTTTCAGCAGTATCTGGCATATGAAACAATTTACCTTAGCAATAGTGTCCAATTTTTCTTTGTCAAATAAAACTCTTAACATCCCAGCACATAATGGGCAACAAGCACCTGTAACAGAAATGACTTTTGTGTGTCCAGAATTAAAACAAAGAGACTTCAAATTAGTTGGTAAAGTGAGCAGCCCTTCATTTTGGCCTTCATCTGTCTTTCCTGATGATTCTGTCTTCAGATGGATTCCATGACCAACCTAGGCTCTTACAACCTGGTGTTACCAGTCATCCCTCCACTCCCACCCTGCCCCCCATCCTGCTGCAGAGCTGTTGGGTGAAGAGCTGTGGGGACCAGCATACACAGCCCTGCCTGCCTCTGTTCTTAACTCCTGATCCGGGACACATGCTCTCATCTTGCCTTTGTTTTTCCTCCTATAAACACAAGAGCTGGTGCTCCAGGTATCCTACGAGTATTTGCTTCAAACTGAATTTTTCAAACTATCTTTTTTTTTTGGTCTTTTTGAGACAGGGTTTTCCTGTAGCCACAGCTGGCCTGGAATTTGCTATGGAGACCAGGCTGGCCTTGAACTCACGGAGATTGGCCTGCCTCTGCTTCTGAAGTTCAGGGATAAAAGGCACCTGCCACCATGCCTGGCAAACTATCTTAATCTGTTAAAAAAAAAAAAAAACATAGTAAAAGCTTTTTTTGGGGACAACCTCCCTCTAAGAGATGAGACAAGCACCTGGTGCAGAGCCACAATTCCTCCTTCAGGATGGATCCTCCTTGAGGAAGTTACAGTCACCATAGTCTCTAGCCACACAATCTTGTGTGTTGGCTGTTCCACCGGTTTAATCTAATAACCCTAAGAGTCTCACTGTAGACCAAGCTGGCCTTGAACTCAGAGACCCACCTGCCTCTTCTCCTTGACTGCTGGGACTAAAGGTGTGCACCACCACATCTGTCTACATTGATGTTTGATGTAAGGTTTTGCTTTAAAAAAAAGCTGCCATGTAGTTTCAAAGTCACCACAGCAGATGGTTTCTAAGGCAATCCATGGCTTTGAGTTAACTTGGAGTAATGTGTCAACTCAGCATATGGATCTTCTAAAAACTTATTTACTTATTTACTTTTGAGACAGGATCTCATACTGAATCCCATACTGGCCTGGGACTCACAGGCAAGCTTCTTGTCTTAGCCTTCTGAGTGCTGGTATTACAAGTGTAAGCCACATGCCCAATTCTTCAAAACATTTTGAAATTTTTTAAATAGCCTAGTGAACTCTCTTCTCAATGGCTCACTTTCTGGAGGTGGATCAGCAAATCATTCCACTCCCCCCAAATACCTCCAGCCTACCAGGTGGGATGATGGGCTTGCAGCCAGGGGCAGAGAGCAAAGGACACTTCACAGCAGCACACTCAGCGACAGCACTGTACTCCGAGAGGACCCCAACAGCCTGGCAGGGCCCATAGTAATCCACGGCCACACGTTCTGAGTAGGCCGCACACACACTGCTGTAGGTCTCACCACTGTGCCCGCAGACAGGCTCTGTGACTCTGCAGAAAGACTAAGGGAAATCAAATAACTTAGTCTGGAAATGTCTATGGCTTGCCTTTCTAACTGAGCAAAGTGGATTGCCATATTTTTAGGAAGTAAAAAGACACAGGTATAAATTGTGGGGACCCTCTGAAGCCCAGGAGGTACACAAAGCAATAGGACTGTCTCAAGATGGATTGGAAATCCCTTGAGACTTTGGGTGCTCATTCCTCATGAACTGAGACAAGACAAAAAAAAAACAAAAAACAAACACCTTTAACTCCAACTCCAGGGGATTTGGTGCCTCTGTCCTCCCCAGGAACCCTCACTTATATGCACATACCAGTCCCCACTACGCATAATTAAAGATAAACCTTAAGTCCGTGCACACGCCTTTAATCCCAGCACTTGGGAGGCAGAGGCAGGCAGATCTCTGTGAGTTCAAGGCCAGCCTGGTCTACATAGAGAGTTCCAGGACAGCTGGAGCTACAGGGAGACCTTGTCTCAAAAAGACCCCCCCCGAAA
>NW_008350402.1:2677281-2685757 GCF_000622305.1 Nannospalax galili
CTTGCAGAGGACCTGGGTTCGATTCCCAGAACCCACATGGCAGCTACAACCCGTCCTTGACTCCAGTTCCAGGGGAATCCGAAGCCCTCTCCTGACCTCCTTGGCACTGCACAACACGGGTGCACTCACAGACATGTAGGCAATACACTCATACACATTAAAAAAAAAAAAAATGTCCCCATCGCTCTTTCACCCAGACTTTTCTGAGTGTTCACAAAGGTCTGAATGAAAACAAGATCACTCTTCACACAAATGTGGAGACCTTACCAATTCATGCTGGGTGTGGGATAAGGAGAGGGATGAGTGGAGAGATCAATGGAGCAGACAGATTCAGGACCTACTAGGTAGGTTAGGAATAAACCTGAGAAAAATAATAGCTAAGAGGAGGGAGCAAGGATGGGAGAGAAGACTGAGCATTTAGAGTAGGTGGAGCAGTGTTAGTGGAGACAGCTTTGAGAGAAAACAAGCCTCAACAGACAAGCTGAAGGGACTTTCCTAACGAGGGAATGAGAAGCAATTATGCCGGGTGGTCATGGTTTGCAGGCAGGGGATGCTGGGTCCAAAGACAGGAATCCCCCAGCAGAGGGGCCAGCACAGAATCAGACATGTGGTTTGAGGCCTTCAAGAGGCTGTGATAAGGTGATTAATGTGGCAGCAGTCTACATTCTTAAGAGTTAGGGGTTGTATAACAAGTCTTGGAGACCTTTTCAATCACTTTTCAGCACAGTGGGAGGCAGGGCAGTGGTAGGGAGGTGGAAAACCTCTCCCTTTCTTCCTAATTTGTTTACTAACGAAGGCGAAGAACAGTGGGAAGAATAAATGGCCTGACCACACCAGGTGTGAGACCTTAAGTTCTTCTAGAAATGGGCTTCAAGAAGCCACTGTCTATGCTCACCTCACACACTAGTTACATGAAGGCACACACTACTTTCCAGAGTTAGATGAGACAGGCCTCTTTTTCAGCAGAGGACTGGGTTCTTCTTGACCAGGCTGAGGGAACAACCACAAACTCAAGGTGATGGCCCAGGATTTGGTGCTGGGAAAACGGCAGGTGACTGTGAGGGTAAAGGCCAAAGGCGTATATATGGGGTAGAAGTGCCTGACGTGGAACCAATAGTGGGTGGGTCCAACACCAGATAAGAGATCATCGGAACAGATGGAGCATTTCAGGTGTAAAAGGATCATAAACTAATTTTACGCCCAGTGCACTTTGGTTCATCAACCAAACGACATACCTGGCATGGGCCTCTGTAGGCAAGGCTTTTTCCTCTTTGGTATAAAGTGCAGAGACTGTTGTGCTCCATGTGGTCTGTGTCACAAACAGGATCTCGGACCTGGTCACAGGTTAGCTGTCTGGGCAAACACTCAAACTGGCTACATCCAAATTTATCAAAAGTGGTCAGGCAGACTTGTGGTTTGGGTACACATCTGGAAAAGACAAGGAGCAAGTGAACCACATGTGGTGAGGGACTGCGGCAGGGCTGGCAGAGTCCTGGATGTGGCACAGGAAGTTGAGGAGAAAGCAAGAGGGAATGGAGTTTATGTTGAGCGAACAGTCAAGAATGGCATGGAAACTGTTTGGTGGGAATGAGTTACTAAGTGGGGAGTCCAGGGAATGCACGGGGAGGGGTGCTCTAACTGGAGCCTGGTGGGTAAGGAGGGCACAAGCTGACCAGGCTGAGGGAACAACCACAAACTCAAGGTGATGGGCCAGGATTTGGTGCTGGAAAAACGGCAGGTGACTGTGAGGGTAAAGGCCAAGGGCATGTGTGTGGGGTAGAAGTGCCTGACATGGAACCAATAGTGGGTGGGTCCAACACCAGACAGAGATCATCGGAACAAACAGAGCATTTCAGGTGCTTACTTTTTAGCTTGGTTAAGATGAGTCTATCTTAAGAAAAGGACTCACTCTTTGTACTGAAAATGTTCAAATTTCTGTGCCTCCTAGATGGAGGGCTCGGTACTGGCAGCTTGTGAACTGAAAGAACACTGCAGAAGCTAGTCTGCAGTTTCCGGACTTTGTCTCAATTCCTGCTCCTTCTGAGGAGTTAACCTGAGGGCTCTCTTCTCTAAACTTTTCTTGTTTTCCTAATTTTTTTTTCTAGTACTGAGAACTGAAGCCAGGGTGTGGTGCAAGCACCGAGTGCCCTGCTTTCCTCATTTTTATAACCATTAGCAAAACTTTCTATAAGAAGTTTACAGAGAGAATGTGTAGCTTTCACTGGGTATTTGAAATAATATATGTAAATATTAGTGTTTAAAAGAGAGGGTGACAAATATAGGCCAGGGTGATAATCTCAGGGGATTGAAAAATTAAAAAAAATTATTTCTATGTAGGTATCTGTGTTGATACATGAAATTGAATGCAGTTGCCTGTGGAGGCCAGAAGAGGGCATCAGATCTCCTGGAACTGGAGACATGGATGGTTGTTAGCAGCCATGTGGGTGCTGGGAAACAGACTCTGATCCTCTGGAAGAACAGTCAGTGTTCCTAACTGCTGAGCCATCTCTCCAGCCCTCAGATGAAATTTTTCTTTTGTCTTTTTGAGACAGGGTCTCCCTGTAGCCCCAGCTGTCCTGGAACTCAACTCACAGAGATCCCCTTGCCTCTGCCTCCTGAGTGCTGGGATTAAGGGCGTGAGCTACCATGCCTGGCTCAGATGAAAATTTTTAGGAGTGAGCCTCCTGTAGCAATGTCACCACCACCACTATGTCACCTGTGCCCACAGGATCTGAAGCTAGACTGCACTTAGCTCTGGCTTCATGGAAATGAAAAATATCTGAAGAGGAACAATGGAGAAGAATACCAAGAACTTCATACCCACTAACAAGGAAGGTATGAGAACTAAATGTCAGGCAAAATTTGGTAATTTAGGGAGGAAAAGACTGGATCAATTTGAGTATATAGAAATAAAAAGGGTCAGGGCTGAGGAGAGGGCTCAGTGTCACACAGTGTCAAGCACCTGTCACACAAGCCTGACATCCTGAGTGTGATCCCAGAACCCATGTAAAAAGCCAGATGTGTAGCATCCACCTGTAATTCCAGCGTTCTTACAGCCAGCTGGGAAGAAGAGACAGAACAATTTCCTGGAAGCTGAAGTATAGTACACAGTGCAGCAGTAGAAACAAGAGCGACCCTGCCTCAAACAAGGTGGGAGGTAGGAATGGACTCTGGAAAGCTGTCCTCTGACCTTTACACATACCCTGTGGCACTCGGCTACACTTTAAAAATTTTATTTATTATTTTTAATTTTTTAAAATGTGTATGTGTGTATTGACTACATGTGCATAAGTGTACCCGTGTCATGCAATGCCCATGGAGGTCAGAAGAGGGTGTCAGATCCCCAGGAACTGTAGTTACAGACAGTTGTTAGCAGCCATATGGGTGCTGGGAATCAAACCCGGGTCTTCTGAAAGAGCAGTCAGTTCTCTTAATCCCTGAGCTACACTTACATGCACACATCATACACACACACACACACACATACACAATATATACAAAAATTTTTAAAGAGTAAGGATCACAGAAAAAAGCAGAGAATCAGCCAGGCATGGTGGCACACACCTTTAATCCCAGCACTCAGGAGGCAGAAGCAGGGGGATCTCTGTGAGTTCAAGGCCAGCTTGGTCTACAGAGCAAGTTCCAGGCTAGCTGGCAGCTGCGAATTTAAATAAAATGATCAAGACGGACACAGTATACAGAGGAGGTCAACAGGGCTGGAGAGACAGCAAGGTCACTGTGAGAGGACCGGTCACTGGGAGCCGCCTGCTGAACACAATGGGCTTCATCTTCTGCTACATGAAGGTGCTGAGCTTTTAAGATTTGTACATAGTAGCTAAACTGTAACACATAGATGTATTTCCCCTCAGTGTTTAAGAACCATTTATATTTCTTTTCTTGTGTTTTTTTTTCCCTTGGCTCCTTTTTCTACTAGGCTGTTACTCTTCGCCTGTTTCATTTAGGTTTAAACTCTTCATATTGATTTGTAGGCCACAGGCCTTTCTCTGAGATATTCTTCCCAGTGTGTCATTTGTCTGTTACCATGCAAAAATTGTGGTTTTCATTTGATGAGTTTTTCAGTCTTTTTTTTGTATTTCTGAGACAGGGTCTCTCTGTAGCCGCAGCTGTCCTGGAACTCACTATGTAGACCAGGCTGGCCTTGAACTCACAAAGATCCGCCTGCCTCCGCTTCCGGAGTGCTGGGATTAAAGGTGTGCACCACAACACCCAGCTAGTCTTTTCTTTTATACTGGTTCTCTACTATACCCAGAGAGGCCTTTCTACTTTGAGATTTCCTTTTATTGTTTTATGAAGAGCAACACAATATTATTCAGAATGTTTATCCTATAAACTCTCAGTTTAGTTTCCACTGTTTTAATGTGCTAGCTGGTTTTTACTGTCAACTTGATACAACCTAGAACCACGTGGAAACAGCCTCACTGAGGATTATCTATGCAGGCTGGCCTATGGGCATGTCTTGATTATGAACTGAGGTGGGGAGACCAACCCCAAATCTGGGCAGTACCACTCCATGGGCTGGGTCGGAACTTTAAGAGTGAAGAAAGCTGAGCAGAAGCAGAAGCAAGCAGGCAGCGTGGCTGCACTTACTCCCTCTGCTCTGGACTGGATGTGATGCTCTGAGTTCCTCCCTTGGTTTCCAGGCAATGATGAACCACATGTGACCTGGAATTTTAAGTCAAATAAACCCTTTCTCCTTCAAGTTGCCTTTGGTCAGGGTATTTTAACCACAGAGATGAAACTAGGACAGTGAACTCTGGCAGAGAGCCGACCAGTTGATCTGCCATAGCCATTAGATGAGAATATCTCCCTCTTATACTAAATTTTGAGGATGAAGAAGAAATTTTCTCTACAAACTCCCATAGGAGGAAAGGGCTGTGTCTCAGGTGTCTGAGACAGACAATGAACACTCCAGCTCCACAAAACTGAATCTAAGTCAGCCAGACACTTGCCCTGTGGCCTCCATCAAGGCCAGGTCAATTCTCACTGGTCTGGAGAGGAGCTGATGGAAAAAGGAGCCCAAAACCAAATAATTTCAAATAATACTAAAGTTGTACTTCCTGAGATTTTGCATGCTTACTCCCTAAAATAGATATAGTAAAAGCAGCCCTAACAGCTAATAAAAAGGGCACATCATTGCTCATCTCACTGGCCTCGGTGCCCCATTGTTTCAGTCTTAATCTCTGGAGCTCTCAGCAGACACCGCACTACCTTCCTTCTCACTTTCAACAGCCATGACTTCTACTCCTGCTGCCTTCTGCCTTCGCCTGCACCAGCTTTCCTTCCTAACCCTGCGTCTGCTCATCTTCAGATTCAGCTGAACAGCAGGTCCTCCAGTCCTTCTTAAGGCCCCTCCCTACCCAGCTGCATTAATTGCTCTACATCTGCAATCTTGCTGCTGAGGACCTTCACACAGCTGTCTTTCCCGCCAGACTCCACACTATTCAGGACAGAGATCACTTATTTTTTCTTCTGAGACAGCATCTCAATATGTATGTAGCACAGGCTGACCTTGAACTCACAGTCCTCTTGCCTCAGCATCCCAAATGTTGAGATTATATATGCACGTGCCACCAAGCCTAGTCAGACCACTTCTTTTTCACTTTCATCTTTTCATAACAGATGCTTTATAGGGGGCTGGAGAGATGGCTCAGTGGTTCAGAATACTAGCTGCTCTCGCAGAGGACATGGGTTCAGTTCCCAGAACCTGCATGGTGGCTAACAATTGTCCGTAACTTCAGTTCCAAGGGATTCAATGCTCTCTTCTGACCTCTGAGGGCATTGCAGGATGGGGGTGCACTTACATACATGCAGGCAAAACACTCATACACATTAAAAAAAATAAATAAATAAAACATTTTTTTTTTTTTTAAAAGAGATGCTTTGTAAGTGCTAGTCTTTGGTTGAAAAAGTAGTTTTTAACTAACCTTTGGTTTTTTGGGCAGAGGTTAGGATTACAGGGATCCTTGGAGATGCAAGGTCCAAACTCAAATTGATGGTCTTGGAGACCCACACAGCGAGCAATGCAGGCACTGGGATAAGTGCGTCCATTCTGAGCACACACGGGGACAAACTGATCTGCACAGTTACACGGCAAACCTGAAGGAAGGAAACAGCCTCAAAAATATGTCAATATATGCTCCCTTTCCCTAAGTCTTCATGAAGACAAACCACTAACAATCATGGTAAAATGGAATTGTAAATTAACTCAGAAAAGAAACTTCAGGAAGTCTCTGACAGGGTTTTTATTTTTTATTTATTTTTTAGTCTTTTTGAGACTGGGTCTCCCTATAGCCCCAGCTGTCCTGGAACTCACTATGTAGACCAGGCTAGCTTCAAACCCAAAAAGATTCGCCTGCCTCTGCCTCCCAAGTGCTGGGATTAAAGGTGTACTCTGAAAGGCTGTCTCTACAAGATGGCATTCCTTTGATCTTCCCATTGCTACCTAATAGATGCCTCCAGACCTTGAGTCCAGGTAGAAACAGCACTATAGGTAGGAATAATGAAGCTTGGTTCCCCCTATCTGGTATATAAAATTTGTAATTCATGACTGAAGTCTGGCTTGCGGGATTTCTTGACTATTAAAGGGTAATACCAAAAGTTAAAACAAATTTTTATGACTCATTCTCTCCCTCTCTCCCTCCCTCCTTCCCTCCAAGCCCTCCTCTCCTTCCTCTGAGTCATGTTTGGATTGGGACACTGAGTCACAAGAAATGTGGTTCAGTTTGGGGCCAGTAGAACTCCTTTGGAGTCTACCAGCTAAAGTGTTATTGGCTTAATTTACACCATGATAGCAGGGACCACACACTAAAGGGAACAAGGGTCACACTAGCTGTAAAGATCATCTAAAAGCATTGAAATTTATGAGTAAATAATAAACATCGTCCTTATAAGTCTTTGGTATACTCTTATCACCACATCCTTCTGTTGTTTCTCTAAACAGAATGAATTATCCTCAGAAAACAGCAGACAAAGGATTACAATAAAGATGCTGATAGTAAAGGTCACAGCAGAAAAGCAGCGAAGGCTGGTGCTCACGGGGTAGGAAGAGGCGGGTGGAGCTTGCTGCACTTCTACTTCTGCTATACTTTCCCCATCATTCTGCAGTTCATTCTCCGGGTGGAGCTTGCTGCACTTCTACTTCTGCTATACTTTCCCCATCATTCTGCAGTTCATTCTCCTTTTGATTTCTGATAGGCTGGATGCACAAGGTTAGGAAATCCTTTCTCTGCCCTACTCTCCAAAGGTGCACTGTTCTTCTAAGAAAGAAGAATCAGGCTGTCACTTTGGTGGCATGAATGAGGACAGGGAGAGCTGCCGAACACCAATACCATTTTAGTGAGAACCAAGATATTTCAGCTCTGTGAAAAGCAGACACAAGAGACACCAACATCCTGTGCTGTCACTACTGACAGCTACAGTTTCACAGGAGAAAATGTCCCATCATTTCATCCCCTGCAGGCGCTGGCATAACACTATGTTGTCAAGTATGGTAAAGTCAAGAGAGTAGTATGTGCCAGATGGTATTGTTTGTGGGAACTTTGTGAATCAGTAAAGGAAGGTTGAGAAAGAACGTGATGAGAAGCAAACTTAGAAAGTGCTTAGACTACTGTGGTAGGGGTAAATGGGGTATTTTGCCAGGTAGGAAAATTCCATTTAACTGAAACCATCCCTGTGATTGATCTTGTTCTTTTTGACTCATGGAATCCCAGAATATTAGAACTGGAAGAAGGTCCTAAGAAACCAATTAGTTTAATGCTTTCAGTTAATACAGTAAGAAATTGTGATCCAGAGAGGAAGGGATCTTGTCCTCAGATTTGTAATTGATGTTGCTGTGCTTATCTGTAGTTAATGCAAGACCAAAGTTGCCTAGAAGGGAATATGGGTGCAAAAGACTGCTGGCCCTTTAAGGACAGCCTCTGGATGCCACTGGTTACCTGTGAAGGTGCGACGATCATCATCTGAACTGTGCTCACTGAGGCAGAGGCGGGTGGAACATACCAAATTGCCAGCAAAACAAGAACAGACATTGCAGTCAATATTAAAGGATGTTCCATGACCTGAAGAAGAAAACACCAATCTATATTATACATTAAGAAATAGATCCAGAGCTGGGCATAGTGGCACATGCCTTTAATCCCAGGTGGAACTCTGAGTTTGAGGACAGCCTGGTCTACATAGCAAATTACAGGCCAGCCAGGGCTATACAGTGAGACTCTTAAAAAAAAAAATATTATAGGGCCAGTGAGTAAAGACATTTGCTACTGAGCCCAATAACCTCAGTTTGATTCCTGAGACCCAGATGGTGAAGGAAAGATCAACTCCTTCAAGTTGTCCCCTGACCTCCACATATGTGCTGTGATATATAATATACTAAAAATAAATAAATGTAATAAAAAAGAAACAATAAAAATTTTAATTGTTCAAAAGTTTTTTTGAAAATTAAAAATTTTCAATT
>NW_008350402.1:2685809-2728291 GCF_000622305.1 Nannospalax galili
AAAACGCAAATTTGTATATGATGTGGAGGTCAGAAGACACTTTGGGGAATTGGTTCTTGTCTTCCAGTGTGTTTGGGCTCAAACTGGTTGTCAGGCTTGCTCAGTAAGCACTTTTATTCACTCAGCCATCTTGCTGGCCTGCAAAAATTATTTTTTATGCATGTGTACAGGTACACATGTGTGTAGATACACAAAAAGCCAGAGGACAACCTCAGGTGTCATCCTCAGAAATGCTGTCCATCTCCCTCGAGACAGGGCCTCCCATTGTCCTGAGGCTCACCATTAGGCTAGGTTGGCTGCCAGCAAGCCCAGGGATCCTCCTGTCTGCCTCCCCAGCACTGAGATTACAAGCACATTCTGCCATGCCCAGCTTTTCATATGTGTTCTGGGGATCAAACAGGTTGTCTTGAAGTGCTTTGCCAAATGAAGCATCTCCCCAGCCCCTCAAAAAGTTTTACAATGTAAATTCTTGAAAGACATAAAGTAGGTGCTTAAGTCTAAGCTATTTCTATTTCTGTTTACCATTCACCATATTCCTCTAAGTACTGATGTGCCAGTCTCACCAGACCTGTTCTCTGAGAATGTATCTGAGTGCCCCTCTGCCTCAACTGCTCTTTTCTTCCTCTGGAATCCTGCATATCTCTCCAGGGTCAGGCCTGATGTGGTCATCAGACTGGAGGCTCTTTTGACGCCCTGGCAGGAATGACTGGCTCCTGGAAGAGCACTGCAACGTTCTATGGTTGGAATCCTCTCCCATCTTACCACCTTACCATGTAAATAAAGCATGGGCTCACCTCCACCCCATGTCTAGAAGGCAGTAGTATATTCTTTTTTTACAAAACAGGCATTTAGCCAATGAACATTTATAGAAGGAATGAACTTTTTTGTCCTCATATCTTTCTCTCTCCTCACTGTCCCTAAATAGTTCAGGTTGGCTCACTATGCTGTCCAAGGTGACCTGAAACTCAGAGCAATCCTCCTGTCTCAGCCTCCCAAGTGCTGAGATTACAGGCATGAGCCACCATGCCTGGTAAAGAGACTAACCATCAGCTGTTATCAGCTTTGAGTAGGAATATAGTAAAAACAATATTGATATTAAAGAAGAATTTGGGTGATTAAGAGAAATAATGTAGGGCACAGGGCATGGTGGCGTACGCCTTTAATCCCAGCACTCGGGAGGCAGATGCAGGCGGATCTCTGTGAGTGGAAGGCAAGCCTGGTCTACAGAGTGAGTTCCAGGCCAGCTGGGGCTACAGGGAGACCCTGTCTCAAAAAGACCAAAAAAAAAAAAAAAAAGAAAGAATGTAGGGTAAGAGTTAGTACTTGGTATTATGCTTGGTACACAGTCAAAATTCATGGAGATTACTATTAACAAGTAGGCCCCCTTGAGACACATCTAAGAGGGTTATTTAGAAGTCTTAGTACTCCCTGGCTGTGGTGGTACTTCCCTGTAATCCCATCACTCAGGAGATAGAGACAGGATTGTTCCAAGTTCAAGGTTAACCTGGCCTAGTGAGTTCTAGCCTAGCCTGGGCTACATACTGAGACCTTGTTTCAAATAATATGCAAGTTCAAGGTTAACCTGGCCTATGTAATGAGTTCTAGCCTAGCCTGGGCTACATACTGAGACCTTGTTTCAAATAATATATGACTCCCCCCAACATACAGACACACACACAGATACACAGACACACAGACACAGACACAGACACCACACACACACACACACACACACACACACACACAAAGTCTTAGTGCTCTGTATAGTTTGAAAAGTGCTGTCCTGGGTTGTATGACTCGTAGATCTGACTTTTCAGTGAGAGCTCAAATATTCTTAGTATAAAAGTAAAGACAACCAATCTCACATGATAATAAAAACAAACATAAGTATGGTTTAAGTCTCACTTTTCCTCTTTCCTCCAACAATACAGGATTTCTGGAGGTCTATGCAGTGCATTTCCATGCAGTTTTCCAAGAGTCCACTCTGTCCACATGAACAGATTTTGTAACAACCAACTTCCCCTGCAGATGATGGCACCTGGATTAGTGTCCCCTGACGGACAATGAAGTCAGAAGCTTCTCCCAATTTGCAGCCTGGACAATATAAAATTGAAAACAGAATACAAGGATTAGCGGCTAGCACTGCTCAGCGTCACTGTTTCACAACATGAGATAACTTTACTGAAGTCTCTTAGGGTCTATGTAGCTATTAAAATTATTCTATAAAACTTTCACCAAATTAACGAATTTGTTTTGCTCACTGCCCCAAAGTTCATTCTCTCAAATGAAAATTCCATGTTTTAGGGGTGATTAAGGACTTATACCTCAAAGTTAGCTATAATTCAGTACAAAAAAATACTATGAAGATATATAGCTTTGGCCAAGCATAGTAATACACACTTGCAATCCTAGCACTTGGGAAACAGTTAGGAGGATGGCCAAGTCCTGGGCTAGCTTGCTCTACACAGTGAGGCCTTATCTCAAAACATACAACAAAAATGTAGTTTTTAAAATTTCTTTGAGATAATCAAATATATTTGAAAAATAACAAATATTTTTTAAATGGAGTACAGAAATTCATAATGTTTTTAGAATAATTTTGGCCATGACAATTTTTAGCGATAAGTATACTATAAATTCAAAGAAAAACTGAGTATTTGGATGGGCTTAATGAAAACTTATTTCCTATGGAATATATTTCTACTTTATCATAAAATGAGTTTTCTGAGTTTAACAAAACAAGAGGACTCTGAGCTGAAGTGCACATTAGCATACCGTGTACAGACGGTACCATTTTCACTGTATTCCATTTTCTTGCCAAGTAAAATATTGGCCAAGCTATAATACAATGACAAAAGGGCACAAAGTACCACTTTGAAGTTTCAAACAAGCCAACGTTTCCTTTCAGCTAGTCCCGATAAGACTCTCTAACTGACATGGCACCATGCAAGTCACGGCCTTTATTTAACCTTTGCTCCTTTTTATTTTAGAGATATTTTAAAATGTTGATTCTAACAAGACAAATACTTTCAACTGAGAAAGAGATTAAAAAGAAACAAAATGTTGCCATAACTAATTTTAAATTACTGATAGACAGCTAGAGAGATAGATATAGACTATAAAAATTCTATAAATACACATTTTTTTTCAGGGGCTAGGTAGGTGCCGCAGTGGTAGAACACTTCCCTAGAGTGTACAAGACTGAAGTGGCACAGTAATGCAAAACAAAACAAAACTAAATGGTTCCTTGTATGCATTTCAATACAACATTAATATATATTTTTTGGGGTAGGGTCCAATGTAGTTTAGACTGGCCTCAAATTCACTCTATAGCTGAGAATGACCTTGAACTTGGATACTCCAGCATCTACTTCCCAAGCACTGAGGTTACAGGAGTGCACCTCCCTGCCTAGCCTTTGTTTATTTTTGTGGTGCTGGGGATTGCATCTACGCCTTATACACATTAGTCTAACACTCAAATATTGAGCTATACCTCCAGCCCATTAACTATGGCTCCTCTTGACTATGACATTTCTCCACATACTACAAGAAATAAAAGAAAAACATGAACGTGTAGTTTATTTTCCAAATATTACAACATGAAAATACAAAAAGTTAGCCTAAGCTTCTCTTTTCTTTTATAGTCAAGAATTCCATAACTCATTATGACAGTTAAGTTTTGCATTGATATCATTAGTTTATGGCTAAAATGACAATTGAAAATTATGTGTCCTTGTCTTTCTCTGTATAAATGAATGTTTTCTGGGAGACCCTTAAATGTTACAGAACAGAATATAGAAACCAAAGTCCCTGTGATCTCATCTAATAACAACCATCTAGAGAAATGAGAACAGAATATAGGAGCCAAAGTCTCCTGACCCCATCTAGTGACAACCATTGAAAGGAATGTCAGTAGGTGTGTCCCTGCTCATGGCACACATGCCCATCCTCCTCTTACCTTGGACACAAGAATACGGAAGACAGGGCTCTCCAGATGGACACCCTTTTCGGTTCACCTCACAGAGCTCATGGGCTGGGCAAGGATTTGGGTTACAGGGATGAGTCACTTCTTCTACAATGTTATCTAAAGTACTTGGCCCTGAAAAATCCAAAACAGGTCAGTGTAACCAACCTAAAAGAACAAAAGAAGTCTATAAACCACCTGACTTAATTATGGCTGGAATAAATGGAGAGCTCATGGGCATAAAGCAAGGCCTGATTCTAACGAGCACTAACGAATCTAAGCACTTAGATCATTTGTCATTTTAGCATAACTTAGCCAATCATCCACTTATTAACTAGATACCCACAATATGCTGGGCAAGATCCTAGGTATTAGCTACAGTAATGAGCAAAGCAGACAAGTCTTTAACATGGAGCTTCTATCTAGAAGAGAGACAAACCAGATAACTGTAAATGGTATGCAGTTCAGCAGACAGACAGTGATAGGCATTTTGGGTAGGGGAGCAAATAGATGCTTTTATGAAAGAGGGATAATCTGGCACTTAAAAAATCATAATGGACTGGGTATGGTGGTGCATGCCTTTAATCCCAGTACTCAGAGGCAGAGGCAGGAGGATATCTGTGAGATCAAGGCCAGCGTGGTCTACATAGGGAGTTCCAGGCCAGCTGCGGCTACAGGGAGACCCTGTCTCAAAAAAAAAAAAAAAATCGCAAATGGTAATCTATTATGGCAGTATGAACCCCATATAATGATTATATTTAACTTTTAAAATCATAACCAAGAAAGAGTAACATTTAGAACATGTATTTAAAGAGAGTATTGATATTCAAACAAAAGAACTTATTTAATTTTCCTCCTACTG
This sequence comes from Nannospalax galili, assembly GCF_000622305.1. NCBI lineage: Eukaryota > Metazoa > Chordata > Mammalia > Rodentia > Spalacidae > Nannospalax > Nannospalax galili. The sequence continues at coordinate 2,690,636 of NW_008350402.1, forward strand.
AAATAGTTTCCTTCTATACAAATATTTGACTGCTGTAAGAGTCTAGGCTTATGAATACATTAGTCTTGCTTCCTTGATTTTAGGCCTGACTCAGACTCTAAGACTCTGCGGAGAAAGAAGGGTTCTCAGGGCTCACTTCATCCAGCCCAGCCATTCTGAACATGGGGAATCTGAAACTGGAAAGATGCGATCTTCTCAAGGTCATAGAGGTCAAATTCTAACCTAACACATTCAGTTTTGCTATACAGGTCACAGTGGTTTATTCTGAGAGAATGTGATAGAGACAACCAGCTATAAATTCATCATCCACTCTTCTCTCTTTACTAACAGATCTCTAATTTTACTCATAGTGGCCTGGGTCCATAGCTAAAAAGATAATCTATCCAAGTTTTCTGAACAATTACGAATGTCCAGTGATATTAAAGAGAAGTTGTTCTTCTCCCTTTTACCATCTGGAACTAGAACAATGTGGCTAGATCCAACAGTCATGACGTGATCATAAAGCACAGGAAGTTACCTAGGACAGTGGAGAAGCAGAGAAGACACCAGGTTCCTGGTGTTGGCACCACCACGGACATCCCTATCATCTCGTTTCTGGGTTTTCCTGTACTTTTATCTGAAGGCTTCTATTCCCCTTTCCAGCCAGTTTATGGTACTAATGCCCCCTGGTGGCAGCCTAAACATTTTCCTTCCCTCAATTACTAAATGCATGGCCTGCTCCACATCTGTCACATTGCCGTCAAGAAGCTCGCTCAGGAATCCCTCAATGAGAAACCAACCCACACTTGTCGCTGTTGAGAGGAGTATTTGGTGGAGAGAAGCTAATGCAGTGAGCTAAGCTCCCTTTTCTTTTACTAACCCAAGGTCCAGCTCTTTCTTTTCTATTGGGTGGATAAGTTCAAGCCAGGCCTGGCTCAGGTGTCCTGATATTCTGATGACAAAAAGCTAATTGTTTCCTGGGGGAAATCCCACTTTTTCTGGTCACATCAAGAAAGGGACAATGATGATTTCTGAGAATGCTGCAGCCCCTTCCTTGAAATCCTGATGGCTAACAGTTCATACTTCCTCCAAATGGTAAAGACCACTTCTGCTTACAAATCTTAAGATGACAATCCTTTGTTGGGCCAAAAAGGCCAAGCCAATATGAGTCTGTGACTGAGACAGTATGACTGAGACAGTGTGAGTGATTGAGATTGGGATAGTTAATACTGACTGCCAACCTGATGTGTCCAGGGGTTTGTCTCCTAGGGAGTGTGAGAGGGCTTCTAGATTAGGTTAGTTGAGGTGGGAAGACCTACTCTAAATGTGGGCAGCACCATTCCACAAACTGAGGGCCTGGACTGAAGGAAAAGGAGAAAGTAAGCTGAGCACCACTTCACTCTCTGCCTGCGGATACAATAATGACCAAGGAAGGGCCTCATGCTTCTGCTATCATGACAGACTTGTGAGCCACAATAAAACCTTGAATTATGAGCCAAAACAAACCCTTCCTTCCTTAAATCATTTTTGTCATAGCAATGAGAAAAGTAAGTAATGCAGATGGCGTCATCAGACAACAGTTCTCACCAGACAGCACTCATGGATGACAAAGAGCCAGGGCAGAGACCCAGATCTAAACTGCACACAGTACTTACTGAGGTATGTGTCCAAAGGAATACAGTTCTCCAGGTCGTCTGCAGGAGACAGGAACTCACAAACACTTTCAGCTGTGTGGTCCTCAGGGAATTTGTTCTGGTCTCCACATTTTTTGAGAATCTCTACACAATCTGATCTTAAAAAGAAAAATGTACCTAGATTTTTGGATTCAAGGAATCTCCTCATGTTGTCTGGTCAAAATTACTTATTTGTGAAGTTTTTGACAAAGTGAGTTTTCATTACTTAACAATTTTTCACAGTTGGTTAAGAGTAAGAATGGTAAAATTTCCAGCTGCCAGTAAATTCAAAGTCTCCCTAACTTCCTCTAATTGGAGAGCTAAGGCCTTGCTCAGCCATCAGTGTGACTTTCTACCATCTTTAAGAGGTCAGGCTAGGCTGATTTGCAAAATCATGATCCTATGTTCAGGACCTTATCCTGTCTGCTTCTGCTCTTCGTTTCCTCTATTTCTCATTATAATACCTTTTTAGTTATCATCATTAAGGTGTCTTGCCTTAGAACAACCAGAAAGTATACTACTTTAGAATTTTTCTTAGTCTTCTTAGTCTTGAATAAGGATCTCTTCTGTGAGTGTTCTGTGCTGAGTCTACACACTTCCCACTTGCTGCCTTCTGTTTATCATTCAACAATACTTTGGTAACTTCCTTAATCAGGGCATTCTTGAGTCATGTCAGAAAACAGATTTAAAGCCAGGTGTGGTGGTTCATGCCTGTAATCCCAGAGCTCAGGAAGCTGAGGCAGGAGGCTTGCCCTGAATTCAAGGCCAGCCTGAACTAGAGAGTGATAGGGTAAGAACCCTCCTTCAAAACTAAATTCAAGTCAACTAAACTAAATAGAACCCCCCCCCCCGCATCAAAACCAAACCAAACCCGACACCTGGACCCTGTGAGGGTTGAAATAATCTGAGCAGTACTGAGCCACACACTGAGTTTAGGGACTGAATATTAACTTGGTTTTGGAAAAGCTTTAGGAAACACAGGTGCTAGAAGAACAGCTGACAGAGATTACTCCATAGTTACTTTTAGTTTCACCCACCACTGCGGTTTCCCTCTTTGCTTTGTCCTAGATTTCCTAAGTAAACCGCTGTTTACTATGAATAGGCCCTAATGACTATATTCACCAACTCTGTCAATCGTCAGACATTTATGGGATATCTATTGTGTGTGCAAGAGAAAAAGAGGAAAGAGGAAAAAAGACAAATGGCACAAAAAAGGTTCTAAATTGAACAGGATTATTCCTAAAACAAGAATACAATGAAAATATTAAAGGTCTGGAGACATCACTTAGCATGTAGAAGTGCTGGCCAGCAAGCCTGAAAAATGCCTAAAGTTTGGTTCCTGGAACTCATCACACACACACTATGGTATGCACATGCACATACACACACATGCACACACACACACAAATTAAATAAATAAATAAATGTAATAAAAATTTAAAGTATAAAAATGGAATTGTGTGTTGAAGTTATTTAAGGAACTTCTTGTTGAGCTAATTTCCATAATAAAATACCATAAAGTTCTATTTGAATAAGGATAAACTAGTATCAACTGAAGAAATGTGGGAAGACTCCATAGGAATGTCTGGAATTTGGAAAGAGCCAAGAAGGTCAGGCCCTGGGCAAGTGAAGATGGGAGGAACAGCTCTAAGCAGGGCAGAAAAAAGTCTGAAAGCATTTGCTATGAGGAGGGTCACAGACAAAGGGAGCAAGTGGGAGGAGAAAGTTCTAAAGTGAGGCTCTGGAGGTTCTGAGCTCAAACTGGAGACTGACTATGATGAAAAAGACTTACTTGCAAATAATACTTCCCCGAGATTTACTATGGCAAGGTTTAATCTGCAGTGAGCAAGCGATTGCTTTCCACATTTCCGGCTGGCACTTCTTAATATCAAGAACAGGAATGCTGATGAATGGCATCTTTATACTTCCTTTCTCCCACAGCTTCATGTCATTCATGGCTCCTTGATCTGACTGAGCATTACAACTCCTGAAAAGTTCTGTCGGCCTTAAAAAAAAAGCCAGAAGGAATCAGATGATTATTTTCTGAAGAGAAACAATGAGCAAAATCCTGATACATTTACAGATGTAGAAAATCTGGCTTTCTTCAAGAACCTGCATAAAATCCATCATAGGCTATCAGTTCAAGCGTTTGAAGACATGGTGGATTGTAGCATTAAGACACTGACTGCATGTTTTAATTTAACAGATTCTTGTGTCTAAACATCCAAGATGCTTGAAACAGCACTGACATCCCCAGGCCATCCCATTTTATTTCAGAAATGAGTCTGAATCTTTAAAACTGAGATATAATTTATTAAACAAAATGTACAGATTATATGAGTTTGATGTGACTTGACAAGTGTATTGCTCACAGAAACACATCTAAGTCAGTAAACATTTCCATCATATCAAACAGTTCCCATGTGCCCTGTCAAGTCAGCCCAATGACCATTACTCTTTATACTTAACGTCATTATGAATTAACGCAAGCTGTTTTAGAATTTCCTAAAGATGGAATCTCAGTGCATTTATTCTTTTGGGCCTGGAATTTTCAGTAAAACATAATCGTTTTGGTTTTATTTGTTTTGAGGTAAGATCTCACTATGCATCCCTAGCTGGTTTGGAGCTATGTATATCAGACTGGCCTTGAACTCACAGAGTTGGCATCAAGGTGTGCACCACCATACCAAGAAGCAAAACATAATCTTTTTGTTGTTGTATATGCAAATATTTTATTCCTTTTTATTGCAGAATAATACCTATTAATTTAGCATATCTTTTGTGAAACAACTTTCTTGCTCTTTGCCCTTCTTAAAAATGTTGTATTTTTTTTTTTTTTTTTTTTTTTTTTATAAAATTTTTTTTTAAAAGACAGCTTTGCACTGGGGAAATAAAGACAGCTGGCACCTCATAAGCACCAGATCTCAGCTACAGTCTTTCTGAAGGCGCCTGCTTAAAGGCCGGCTTCCTGGAGACCGGGATTACAAAGGTAGTAGTTTCCTTTGGCTTTTAATTTTCCCATGACATTAATGGCACAAGTGAGACAGCTGAGTACTACACGCTGATACATGTAAAAGCCACAGAGAAGGCTTTTGAAACAAAATAAAGGGAGACAGCCTGGACATACTCTGAGGGTATCGCGTGACATGGGTGTGCTAAAACACAGCAGGCAATACGCTCATATACATAAAATACAAATAATAAAATTAAAAAAAAAAGATTCTGGGGGGCTGGAGAGATGGCTCAGCGGTTAAGAGCACTGACTGCTCTTGCAGAGGACCCGGGTTTGATTCCCAGCACCCATTTTCACATGTAATTAAAAAAAATAATGTGGGGCTGGAGAGATGGCTCAGCAGTTAAAAACGCTGACTGTTCTTGCAGAAGACCTGGGTTCGAATCCAAGCATCCACATGGCAGAGTCCCAGGGGATCCGACAGCTCTTCTGTCCTCCTTGGGCGTTGTACAACACAGGTGCACTTACCTACATGCAGGCAATACACGGATACACACAAAATAAAAATAATAAATAAAAATATTTTTTTAAAAAAAGCTAGGCATGATAGCACATACCTGTAATCCCAATACTTGGGAGGCAGAGGCAAGAGGATCAGGTGTTCAAGGCCAGATTGAGCTACATAGCTAATTTGAGGCCAGTCTAAGTTATATGAGACCCTGCCTCAAACAAATAAAAAAACAACAAAAAAAAAACACAACTTACTGGAGTTTAATTTAGGTACAATATAATGTGCAAACTGAAAATTTAGTTTAATAATGTTTGAAGACTATATCTAGCTATGTACTTAAAAACCCCAAGCAAGACACAGAACATACCCTAAAGTTCCCTCACGTCCTTGATTTTCTGGTCCATATCCCCACAAATTACTTGTACTTATTCTTAGAATATTCTTATGAATCATCAAGAATGTTGGGCTTCTAGCTGGGCATGATGGCACTCGCCTTTAGTCCCATTTAGACCATTCATGTTTTTGGGAGTCTCAGTAGCTTGGCTTTTTCCCCTCTGTGTACTATGCCATCGCTTGGACACCACAGTGTGTTATATTCTTTTGTGCGCCTGATGAATGTTTTCGGGTCCTCTCCCAATACCAGGCTACTATGAATAACACTAGTAGAAAATACTTTTTGTGACATGTGCTTTAAAAATTATGTATTTTTATTTTATGTGTATGAGTGTTTTGCCTGTATGTTTGTAAGTACACAGGTGCATAAAATGCCTATGGAGGACAGAAGAGGGCACCTGATGCCCTCATACAGATGGTTGTTAGCTGCCATGTGGGTGCTGGGAACCAAAACTGGGTCCTCTGCAAGAGCAGCCAGTGCTTTTAACCATTGAGCCATCTCTCCAGCCTCTCATGCTCTTAAATGGTCAATTCTTTCTTAAAAAAAAAAAAGGACTTTAAATGTAAAACTATGGCATGCAACCTGCTGTACTGTCTCATGCTCTTAAATGGTCATTTCTTTCTTTAAAAAAAAAAGGACTTTAAATGTAAAACTATGGCATGCAACCTGCTGTACTGAAATATGCATACAAACTGTAAAATGGCTAATTAAGCTAACTAACATGTATACCTTACATCCTTATCCTTTTTGTGGTAAATACTTCTCTTAGCAATTTTCAAATATATAATACACTTACTAGTTTCGCCTTGTATAAAACACCTTAAATTTATTTGTCCTAACTGAAACTTTGTATCCTTTGACCACCATCCCTCCATTTCCTCCCCATCCCACCTCAGCATTTTATAACCATTAATATGTGTGTGTGTGTACGTGTGTGTGCCTGAATATGTGGATACCAGATGACAACCTCAGGTGTGTCATAGATGCCATCCAGCTTTTTGTGAGACAAGAATGTCTCATTGGCGTAGAGCTCCCCAGTAAGCCCCGGGATCCACTTGTTTCTACCCACTCAGCACTTGGATTGCAAGACTGTGCCACCACACCTTTTAAAAAATATTTTTTACATGGGTTCTGGGGACCAAACTCAGGTCCTTATATGCTTTGTCAAGTACTTAACCAACTGAATCATCTTCCCAGCTCTTATAACCATTATTTTACTCTTTGCTTTTATTATATTTATTTACTCTGTGAGTGGGGTAGAGTCGGGGAGCATGTGTGCCATAATGTGCATATAAAGGTTAGAGGACAACTTGCAAGAGTCAGTTCTCTCCTTTCCACCATACGGATTCCAGACGTCAAACTTAGGTCATCAGGCTTGGTGGCTGTGCCTTAACCCACTGAGCTATCTTGTTTGCCCTAGTCTCTGCTTTTAGATTCTAGACAAATGAGATCAAGTAACATGTATTTTTCTATTATTTCACTTTAACATAATGTATTCCAGGTTTATCCATGTGTGGCAAATGACAGACTTCCTTCTTTTTGAAGGCTGAATAGCGTTCATATATATATCATATTTTCATTATCCATTCTTCTGTTGATGACACTTGGATGATTTTATACACTGGCTATTAACAATGCTGCAACATATGAATAAAGTATCTTGCCAGGCATGGTGGTACACACCTTTAATCCCAGCACTTGGGAGGGAGAGGCAGGAGGATCTCTGTGAGCTCAAGGCCAGCCTGGTCTACATAGTGAGTTCCAGGCCAGCTAGGGCTTCAGGGAGAATCCATCTCAAAAAGACAAAAAAAAAAAAAAATCTTTTGGGCACATTTCACACCCTTTGACACAAATCTAGTAGTGGGATTGCTGGGCCATATGGTAGTTCTATCTTGAACTTAAAAAGATTTAAATTATTTTATTTATGTATTCATTTATTTATGTGCATGCATGCATGTGTGTGTGGGGGGGGCATGCACATGCCACAGCTCCTGTGTGGAGGTCAGAAAACATCTTGCAGGAATTGGTTCTCTCCTTTTACCCTGTGGGTCCTGGGGATCCAACTCAGGTTATCAGCCTTGGTGGCAAGCACTTTTACCCACTGAGTCATCTCCCCAGGCCTTCTATTTTTAGTTCTGAAGAACATTCATACTGATTCCATAATGGATACAATAATTAATGTTTCCATCAATAGTATAAAGGCCTCAGTTGCTGGTGTGGTGGCACATGCCTTTAATTCCAGCAGTCAGGAGGCAGAGGCAGGCAGATCTCTGTGAGACTGAGGCCCAGAGAGTTCCAGGCCAGGTAAGCCTACAGGGAGACCCTGTCCCAACAAAGCAAAACAAATAATAAAAAATAAAGGCCCTGGGGCTGGAGAGATGGCTCAGGGGTTAAGAACACTGACTGCTCTTGCAGAGGACCTGGGTTTGATTCCCAGCACCCACATGGTGGCTACAAACCATCCATAACTCCAGTTCCAGGAGAATCGATGCCTTCTTCTGACCTCCACGGGCATTGCATGACATGGGTGCACTTACACACATGCAGGCAATACACTCATACACATAAAAAAAAAAGGCTTCATTATATTGCCCCTAGCTGGCCTCAAACTCCTTGGCTTATGAAACCCCTTTTCAGCTTATCAGGTAGGTAGGATCAAATTTATACCTGCTAGCTTTAAAAAACTGAAAAAATAAAATCAGCTATCTATTATTATTCATGTGTGTGTGTTATTTGCGATGTGTGTGTGGTGTGTGAGGGTGTGCACATGCCACAGCATGTGTGTGGAGGTCATAGGGTAATTTAATCTTGGGGAGTTGGTTCTTTCCTTTCACCATGAGAGCTGGGGATTGAACTCAGGTTGTCAGGCTTGTGCAGCAAGTGCCTTCACCCACTGACTCCTTAAATTTTTTTTTTGTTTCATTTATTATCTGTGTGTGTGTGTGTGTGTGTGTGTGTGTGTGTGTGTGTGTGTGCGCTCATGCCTTGGTGAGTGTGTGGAGGTCAGAGGACCACTTTTGGGAGTCAGTTTTCTCCTTTCACAGTTGGTTCTGGGGATAGAATTTGGGTTATCAGGCTGAAGAGATAGCTTAGCAGTCAAACACTGTTCTTGCAGAGGACCTGGGTTCAATTCCAACACCCACATGGCAGCTAACAATTGTCAGTAACTCCAGTTCCAGGAGGATCCAACACCCTCTTCTGTCTTCCACAGGCACTGCATGACATGGGTGCACTTACATACATGCTGGCTACCATACACATAAAATAAAAATAATAAATGTTGTCTTTCTTGCACAGCAAGTACTTTTCTGAGCCATCTCACCAGCTCCATAGCTGCTAGCTTCGATGTTTAGTTCTATGATCTATGTTGAAGTAATTTTTCTCCTCTTTTTGGTTTTCAGACAGCATCTCATGTGGTTTAGGCTGGTCTAAAACTCACAATGAAACTGAAGCTGTCTGGTCTCCTGACTCCACTCCCAAGTGCTGGCATTCAGACATTTAAAGCAACAGAAATTAAACCAAGTGTATAGTTTTTGGACACTGGGTATGGCAGAGATGGCTGAAATCCCAGGACTCTGGAGGTTAGGGCAGGAGATCTTGTGTATGAGGCCAGTCTGAGGGCTATATAGCAAGTTCAAAGCCAGCCTAGCCTACACAGCAAAACCTAGTCTAAAAAAAATGGATAGAATAAAAAGGCAAGCACAGACATCCCACACACAGTAAACTGATTTTGACACAAAACATCAAGGCAAAATAAGCTCCTTAGCGAAGCTGGAGCTGGGATATATTCTTTCTGTTTTCTAAAAGAGTCTGTGTAATACTTGTATAGTTTTTCCCTTATATGCTTAGTATGCTTTACCAGGAAAACCATCTAAATCCTAATTTTCTTTGTGTGAAGATTTATAATTATAAATAAATTCGTATTTTCTAGTAGACTAATCCCATTTACTATTTCTTCTTGTTGTTAGGGTTTTTGTTTTAAGACAGGGTGTCATATAGCCCAGGTTGGTCTTGAACTTGCTATGTAACTAGAATGACAAACTTCTGATTCTCCTGTCTCTAACTCCCAAATGCTGGATTATAGACATGCACCACCACACCTAGCTTAGGTTTTTTTTTTAAAGGTACATTATATAAGTTGTGGGATTTGTGGCATAAAACTGATCATAGTATACTTTATTCTTTAAACATTTTTTTTCCTTATTTTATGTGTATGAGTGAATGTTTTGCCTGTATTTTTTTTTTTTTTTTGAGACAGGGTCTCCTTGTAGCCCCAGCTGTCCTGGAACTCACTATGTAGACCAGGCTGGCCTCAAACTCACAAAGATCTGCCTGCCTCTGCCTCCCAAGTGCTAGGATTAAAGGCATGTGCCACCACGCCCAGCTTGCCTGTATTTTTATGTGTACCATATGTGTGTAACACCTGTGAAAGTCAGAAGATGGCACTGGATTCCCTGGAACTGGAGTTACAGTCAGTCCTTAGCCACCATTTGGGTGTTGGGAACCAAACCTGGTCCTCTGCAAGAGCAGCAAGTGCTCTTAACCACTAAGCTATTTCTCCAGCCTCATTTTTTTAAATGTCCTTAAACATACAAGGATACACTTATTCCTGATATTAACAATTTGTAAATTTATATTTACTTATGTCTTTTAACAGTCTTGATGAAAATTTATGATTTTAAACATCTTTTCAATAACTAACATTTGCCCTTGTGAATTTTCTCTAATGTAAACTTCATATTTAATTGATTTTTATTCTTTTCTCATGACTGTGTATACATTATGTACTTGTTAATATGAGTGTATGTACAGTGAGTACAAGTGCCCCCCTCCCCTTCCCCCTCCCCCTCCTCCTCATTTTAGTCCTTTTTTTGAGACAGGTCTCCCTGTAGGCACAGCTGGCCTGGAAATAGCTATTGAGACTAGGCTGGACTTGATCTCACAGAGATCCGCCCACCTCTGCCTCCCAAGTGCTGGAATTAAAGGCCTGGCTGTTATTATTTTTGAGGCAAGGTCTCTCACTGAACCTAAAGCTCATTGATTTGGCTAGGCTGGCTGGCTGATGTGATTCAGGGGTATATCTACCTCTGCCCCCTTCCCCCAGGGCTAGGGTTACAGGTATGTACTACCACACCCAGCTTTTTTAATGTTGGTTCTTATGCCTGTCCAGCAGGCACCTTACCCTACTGAGCCTTCTCTCCAGCCTGGTTTTTATTCTTTATTCTTACTTTTGGTTTTCTCTTCTCTGAATTACTTAATATAGAAGCTTGGATTATGATTTAAAAAAATCTTTCCTTTTAAATATTTAATATTAAATAAATTAAAGAAATAAAAAAACACACAATTTTCTTCTAAGCCCTGTACCTCATAATACTGTTACCATGAACTGGAGGCCTTTTCTAATTTATTTTGTGATTTCTTCTTTGACTCACAGGTTATTTAGAAACATTTAATTATGAATATTTTGGAGCATTTCTATATGATTTACTTTCATTGGATTTAATGTGTTTAGGCTAGGCTGGCTGGCCAATGACCTCCATGGAAATGCCATCTCTGGAGGCTTCACCTGATGGGGACCTAAAGCAAGTGCTTTAACCATTGCGCCATCTTTCCAGTCCATGTCCTTTTTGTGCAGAGCTCATAATTGGTATTGTCTAGGGTGTATTTAGATATAAAGTTGTGTTGCTATTACCAGCAGTCAGAATTATGTATGACTTTGACTTCAAATATATAACATCCATTTTATGAATTTGAACGTTATTCAGTCTCTCAGCCAAGTCCTTATTGGCTAACACTTTATCATGTGTAAAGACCTCAGTTTCCTTACCCAAAGTAACAATGTGAATAAAAGGATAGGTTGGAGCCAGATGTGGTGGCACATGCCTTTAATCCCAACACTGGAGAGGCAGAGGCAGGTGGGTATCTGTTGTGAGATCAAGGTCAGCCTGGTCTACATAGTGGAGATATAGGGACAGATCCTGTCTTAAAAAAAAAAAAACGCTTGAAGAGAGCACATCTGTCACAATGGCTGTCTGGTGTAGGATTTCCTCTAGGTCAGTGGAATGACTCCTTCGTGTGTTCTCTGGATCTCTGGCTTGCAGCTCACAAAAGCAGCTACCTCTTTAGAAACTGTCCCTCCCTGGCCTATCTCATGTGGAATTGTCCTGTTTGTCTTCTAGACACCCCTTTTCTGTTTTCTTTAGCTACTAACTATGGACATGCTCTGGACTCAGACCTTGGCCTTTTATTTTTCTTATTATTCTTTTTTAGAAAATATTTTATTATTTTAATTTTTATGTATATGAGTGTCATGCCTTCATGTAGGTTAAGTGTACCCGTGTGGTGCAATGCCCACGGAGAACAGAAGAGGCTGTTGGATCCCCCGGAACTGGAGTTATGGACAGTTGTTAGCTGCTGTGTGGGTGGTAGGATTCAAACCAGGGTCTTTTGTAAGAACTCTCAGGTTCTTTTTTTTTTTTTTGTAAATGTGTATGAGTGTATTGCCTGCATGTATGTGAGTATACCCACGTTGTGCAATGCCACGGAGGTCAGAATAGAGCTTCAGGTTCCCCTAGAACTGAAGTTAAGGACAGTTCGTAGCCACCCTGTGGGTGCTGGGAATCAAACTCGGGTCCTCTGCAAGAGCAGTCAGTGTTCTTAACCACTGAGCCATCTCTCCAGCCCTGATTTTTTTTCCCCTTATTATTCTTGACGCCTCAGGAAAACTCTTAATTTAATTGCTTCTGTAAAGAACTGTCTTTGAATTAAGCAAGTGACTCACTGTGTAGGAACAACCAATAATGAAGGTCCTTTTTTTTTGATGTAGCCCACAATGGCCTAAAATTCTTTAGGTAGTTAAGGCTTGCCTTAAATTTCTGATCGTCCTGCCTTTACCTCCCAAGTGCTAGGGTATAGGCCTGCACCATCACTCTCAGCTTGAGGTCCTATAAAAATTAAATAGTACATAGATAGAACTTTGGATGACTAAATAGTTCACAAGGATTTATTCTGTAGTGACCTGTTCCCACTGGTAGTGTGCAGTAGAAGGGAGAATGGACCGAAGGCACCGGATTCTCTGAGTTTTGGGAGTTCCAGGCAGCTCTAGATCAGAAGGAACTCTGCAACGGTTCTTTCTTTCCAGATCGGAAAGGATTCTGCAATGGATTTCCTTTCCAGATTGGAAGGGACTCTGAAATGGATTTCCTTTCCAGATGGGAAGGGACTCTGCAAAGGTTCTTCCCCTTCCAGATCAGAAGTCAAGGAACCTCCTTTCCAGATTGGAAGGGACTCTGCAGCGGTACCTCCTTTCCAGAGACTACATAGAAGGGAAAGAGCATTTAAAGACAAAATCATAAAGAAATACAGTTTTCCTTTAACCCAGAAGGCACAATATCAGAGGAAAGTGGTATTTTACTTACTTAAAACAAGTGAATTGATAATTGCATACTTCCACCTCATGTATAATAATTTTCCTACCTGTTGTTAAAGTTTGTACAGTAAGTAAGGTTTCTACAGCCCAACTGACAAGGCTCTCGGACATCCGCCAGACAGGTCAACATAGACACCTCCACTGGATTATATTCACAGATGCGGTCAAACTCTTGCCAACTCTGTGTATTGCCCCAGCTCATGCTATAAAGTTTCGTGCACAGTTCCCTGAAACAAAAGCATTAAATGCAGAAATGTAAGAGATAAGCCCAATGAATATTTTATCTGCACAAAAATCCCAATTCTTCTTCTTATTATTATTTTTTTGGTCTTTTTGAGATAGGGTCTCCCTGTAGCCCCAGCTGTCCTGGAACTTACTATGTAGACCAGGATGGCCTTGAACTCACAGAGATCCGCCTGCCCCTGCCTCCCGAGTGCTGGGATTAAAGGCGTGCACCACCATGCCTGGCAAAAAAAACCCAATTCTTTAAAAAAAAATTATTTTATGTGTATGAGTGTATTGCCTACATGTAGGTAGGTGCACCCATGTCATGCAGGGCTCACAGAAGTTAAAGGCGTGCACCACCATGCCTGGCAAAAAAAAACCCAATTCTTTAAAAAAAAATTATTTTATGTGTATGAGTGTATTGCCTACATGTAGGTAGGTGCACCCATGTCATGCAGGGCTCACAGAAGTCAGAAGAGGGTATAGGGTCCCCAGAATTGGAGTTACAGACGTCATGTGGGTGCTGGGAATCAAACCTGGGTCCTTGGTATGATTATTTTCTCCTATATTTTTCTTATCTTCCCTGTTTTTTCAATATTTACTTGAAACATGGTTTTGCCTCCACAAATGCATAATCCCCTATAATTATACTCAATTATAAGAGGCAGAATGCTTCTCTTAAGAATGCTCTTAAGAATGGTTAGGGGTTAAGACTATGTGCCCAAGATTACAAGACCCTGGGTTCAATCCTCAGAACCAGGAAAAAAGTGTGTGTGGGGATTATAGACTTAAGGTTTGCTTAAGCCCTTGTATTCCTCAAGATGCTCAAAGCTTCTATATACTATTGTTGTTGATACATCGAATTCTTATTTTCAGTATCTGCTAAGTGCAAAGAAACTTGAGTGTGTCTGTAGTCAAAGAATATTGGCAGGCCATTTCCAAATGCTTTCATATGGTGAATTAATTAGTTTTAACTTTTACTTGTAAAAACTCGCTATAAAAATTTAATATTATTTTTAAAAAATTTAATATTATTGAAATAAAGTCACAAGTAAAAATTTTCTACTGTCCTCACATTTTATCTGATGCTCTCAATTACCCTTATGAAGAAGATATCTTTACTTTAAAGTTTGTTCATTCACTCTCCCAATGTTTATGAGTGCCTATTTCACATGCATGCTTGATCAAGGCACTGGAAACTCAGTAGTGATTAAAACAGACCAGATCCTGGTTCTCAGGGGAGCTTTCACACTTTGAGGAGGAGGAAGTCAGTGCTTTCTCTAGCCCTTAACTTTCTAGGTTATTTAACATCTCAGAGTTAGTTTCTAACATTTAAAATAGAAATTATACAAATTTTCCCAATTACCTCATAAAGTTTTATAAAGATGGCGTCTGATGGACAAGAAAGCATTCAACAACACATAGAACTCTATTCCAGGCTGTTGAGATGAGTAAAGGGGCCTGTTGCCAGGCCTGAAGACCTGAGTCTGAGCTCACATGGTAGGAGAGACTGCAAGTTATCAACACATGGACCATAGCACATCCTCTCTCAAACAAACAAACAAAAACAAACAATAAAACTCTTAGGCTGGACATGGTAGCACTTGCCTTTAATCCCAGCAGCCTTTGATTCTAGCACTCAGGAAGCAGAGGCAGGTGGATCACTGTGGGTTCAAGGCCAGTCTAGCCTATATATTGAGTTCCTGGCCAGCCAGTGATACAGAATGAGATCCTGTTTCAACAAACAGGTAAACAACCAAACAAACATCAAAAACCAACGCTATTCCAAAAACGGTGAGGAAAGCTTGTTCCTTACTGAAGCTCCTTCGGGACTACACAGACATTCCAAGGTCTAGCAACTCAAGGTACACATCACCTCCCCCCCCCTTTTTTTGTGGGCATTCAAAGCATCCTTCTCATTAAGACATTTATTAACTTTTACAAGCAACCCATTTCCGTAATCATAAGGATAAGTTTACCATTAAGCCTTTCTTTCGATTAATTTTCTTTGGATGTTTTTGGTATGTTTGGTAAAGTTTAATGAACTATCCTAGACACTATTTTTTCTTCTTAAAGTTCATCCAATTTAAAGGAAAAGTTGTTTCATTCTTATCTCCTTTCTGTTTCAGAATTTCCTAGTAATGTTTGGGCCCTTTTTGTCCAAAATATCTTTGATAAGGCAAACTTCTATTATATCCTGTTTTATCATGGCTTTAGTTATCTCCATTTATTTTTATCTCTAGATTGATTCCTCTGTCTATATTTGTATTATTAATTTTTTATCTCTAAGTGTAACACCCAACCAACTGCTCTGTTTTGACTATGAAATAATGCCCCACTGGCTCTCATACTGAAGGCGTGGCCCCAGCTGGCAGAACAATTCTGAGAGTCAATGGAAACTTTAGGAAGTTGGGTCTAGCTGGAGGGTCTAGTTGGAGGAAGCAGGTCCCTGGGAGGTGCTACTGAAGGCTGTGTCTTGTCTCTGGGCCCTTCTGATCCCTTTCTGCTTCCTGGCTGCTATGAGGTGAGTCCCTCTGATCTACCAAACGCCTCTACCATGTTCTCCTCAGAGCAAGTCAATGGAGACAGGGGATGTGGACTGAAGCCCTTGAAACTATGGAACAAAATAAATCATCCCTCACTTGTATATGGCAGCTATTTTGCCACAGCAAAAATAAACAATAACAACAACAAAACAAACACCCCACTGGCACAAATGCCTAAACAACTCAGATTGTTCTTTAACAAAAGATTGCTTAAATGCAAAGTTCCTTCATTCATTTGTTCCTTCCTTCCAACACAGGTCTCATGTGGCTTGGGCTGGCCCTGAGCTCAGTATGTAGCTGAGGATGACCTTGAGCTTCTGATCATCTTGTCTCCATCTCCTGAGTGCTGGGATTACAGATATGTGCCACCATAGCTCATTTATGTGGTGCTGGAGGGCTTTGTGCATGCTAGGCAAGCACTCTATTAAATGACCCACATCTCTATCCCAAAGTCTCATAATTTAATAAGGAGACTATCTCTTAGACATTAGATCACACTGCTTCTAGCACTCAATGTATAATATAATCTTTGTTTCATTTAAACTTTTTTTTTTTTCTTTTTGAGACAGGGTCTCCTTGTAGCTCTAGCTGTCCTGGAACTCACTATGTAGACCAGGCTGGCCTTGAACTCACAAAGATCTGCCTGCCTCTGCCTCCCAAGTGCTGGGATTAAAGGCGTGCAACACCACGCCCAGCCTCATTTAAACATTTTAAAATTATATTTATTTGTGTGTATGAGCAGAGCTAAAAAAAAAAAAAAGAGAGCCTGCTCTCTCCATCTACCATGTGGGTCCTAGAAATGGAACTTAGGTTGACAGGCTTGGTGGCAAGCACCTTTACCTGCTGAGCCATCTAGCTGGCCCTAAAATAATGCCTTTTAGTTATACAATCTTCAGTAAATATTTGACGAATATAAGAACAAAAGACATATCTTCTGTTTATCTTTTGGTACTGGGACTTGAACCTAGGGCCTTGCACATGCTAGGTAAGGCCTCTACCACTGAGCTATATTCCCCAGGTCAAATTTTATATCTCCCAAATACTAAACCTAGACAAAACAAGAATGTAACATCTGCAAGGTTTAATACCCACCAGTTTAAATCCTGTTTTCTACTGATTTTAATAGAAGAAAATAAGACACTAACCTACATATTGAGGTATTTGCTTTAGAGCAACAATGCAATTTAGCCCCATCAAGGCCAGTTGAGGGAGGAGGGTGTACAGTGACTCCAGGGTGAACTGATTGTGAGCTTTCAAGAAAACACTGCCAAAGAGGATCTTGAGGCAAGGGCTGGGTCTTACAACCCTCGATGAGACCGTCAACAATTTCCATTTCTGTTTTCTTAGACATCAGAATTCTCTTGCAGGCATTTTGGCAAGCATGGTCTTCAGCTCTGTCACAGCAGTATAAACCTATATTCAGGATATAAGTCCTGCATTAGCTGGTTTTATAACATATATGCTCAGGAGAAGAACTCGGCAGCAAGGTGGAAACAACACTATTCTCTGTGAGTCTTTGCAGTGCACAGAACCTACCCCATTCTCCCTCCATTACTCTGTAGTGTAGGCTTGACAAGGCTTCTATTTCTAGACTTCACCACTGTCCCTGATCAGGAGCTTTCTAGCACTGTCTTTACAAAAATGAAGTCATCCTACACCTAAGAAATCCTCATGTAAACCATGCTATGTTCCTGGAAATGATATTGTAAATCAAAGTGGACTTATTTCCTGCTAGTAAGGAATGTCTAGAGATTAAGTTCTTGACATAAGACAGATGGCTCATTTTTATAGCAACAAAAACAAACACTATATTTCATCATACTCCAAGACACCACACACTTTTTTGGGGGAACATAAATACAACTGATTTTATTAAAATATCTCAAGTAACATATACAGAATTGTGTTTGTAATATATGAAAGCAAAGGACGATATTTAAAAGGATGTGCTTACTATAAGCAGAAATTTATATGTAATTTAAATCTAATTTCCATAGACCATATGACAGCAAAAATATCTGTGGGGAATTTTCTGTTGTGTGTGAGAGATACTGGATAAACTGCAGAATGCTAGGCCAATAAGCAAAGTAAGCTGGGTTTTTTAATAGGTTAGAAGAATGTATTTCAAAATATTACTTGGGACTGGGGAGCTGGCTCAATGATTAATCACACGGGCTGTTCTTGTAGAGGACCCAGGTTCAGTTCCCAGCACCAACGTGGCAGTTAAAACCTGTCTTTAAGTCCATTTCCAGGGGAATCCAATGCCCTCCACTGGCCTTTGAGGCTATTGCACACACATACTGCAGTTACATACATGCAAGCAAAACATACACATAAAATAAAAATAAATTAAAGACTACAATATTATGACTTGATTTATGCATTTTTTTCTAGCACAAGTCCCTGCAAACTACATATTATAAAATATGCAGAACTATCCTCAAAAGTAAGAAAAAATCCTAAATGGACTATATAAATATTGAAATTTAGGTAAGATTTATAGTTAAGCCAATGTTGTTATTCAAATTTTTTAGGTCACTCTTCCTGAAAAAGGAGAGAAGTAACCAGAAAAATGTGCTAGATTTGGAAGCACAGCATGCTGGGAAGAAACCCTCCTCATTAGTGTTTTCTCTAATGCCCTGATGCCCTTTTCTTATATATTTTTTTCTTAACTGAGAATTTCATACATGCATATAATGCACTTTGATCAAGTCTACCCCCATTCCCTCCCCTAAAAGTCCTCCATAATTCTCTGACCACTAGACATCACAGACTTTTATAAGTCTGTATAAGCTGATTAATGTATGCTGTAATTTGAATAATACAATAACAAACTCTAACAATATATTAGTTTGCTTCTGCCTGTAATTTTCTTTTCTTTTGGTGCTGGGGATTGAACCCAGGACCTCAAACATGCTAATAAGCTCATGCTTTGCTTTTGAGCTATGCCCCCACTCTGCCAGTCTTTAATTTTCTACAAAGAATCAGAAGATGAAAGAATACTTCCAACCAGACTACAGGCTTCAGAAGGGGTTTTCTCAAGTAGTTTTCTCAGGTGTCTGTCTTTTGAAGAAACTCACTCAGTGTGAAGCCTTCTTTTCTAGATTACTCTGTATTAGGACAGACATTAGAGAGGTGGGTCAGCCCTTAAAGCCTTGGTTTCTTTTAAAGCTTCTATCTCTTCCTCTAGCAACACTCTGTAGTCTAGGTGTCAGAAAACACAGATCTGCCTTTAAAACAAATGAAGGTTACATCTTTGATTTCCACCACACAGCCACATCACAGAATGACAAAAGTCTTGAGTTCTGATTTCAATTATGGCCAAACAAAGCACACTGCTTTCAAGATTATAAAAACAAGTCTTTCAATAGTCCAGCATAAATAAAAACACTGGCATCTGGCTTACAAAGCAGTCTTGTCTCAGTTTTGTTAGTAAGTCAGTTCTTCAAAATCTGATTACCTCTAGATGAGTAAATGGACTCTAGGATACACAAGGCAGAAACTTAAAAAAATCATAAGGGCAGTGCATTAGGAGGCCTTGATTTTTCAAAATTATCACTCTCTCCTTACTTTTTATGATATCTTAATTATGAGAGTAATAACTGATTATTACTAAAAGTTCAAGCATTATAGAAATATATAATGTGAGACAATTAAATAAACCTAAAAATGAATTACTATACTGTTAGTTCTGAAACTTTTTTTCTTACTATTTCTTGGAGTTCTTTCTTTATAAATGTTTTGTTAGTTGTAAAGTATTATATAGATATACCATCAATTTTAATCAGTATCTTACTGATACATGCTTGAGTTATTTCTAATTTTTCTCTCTGACACTACTATTCATATATACAGTATATTTTTTTTGCAAATTTGTTTAAGTTTTCTTGTTGGAAATGTTAAGAAATGGACTTGCTAGGGTAAAAAGTGTAATCTGATTTTCTAACGATGATTATCCAACTTCCTAACAAAATATCCATACCAAAGACCTCTTCAACCATCAAAATTGAGAATTCTCTTTTCCTTATGGTCTCCACATTCTTATTTCTCTTGGAATCTTATAGCTGTGAAAATTATGTCCAATCTGTCAAATCTAAACACCAAAAGAATTTGGTGAATGAGACTGCAGATATCTACAAGAACATATCACATTCTCTTTATAAACTCTTACCAAAATCTGAGGAGAGAACATCTCCCGTTTACTTACTATCTGTTGGGTTTCTCATCGGATAGGACTGAGTGTAATTGTTCACACAGTGTATTAACTGTGGACTAATAGAGGCACAATAATTTTCCACTGCTTTGATCTGAGATGGACCAGAAGAGTCTGTTCGAAAAATGGCTTGACAGAATTCTCGGCAGTTCGTGTGAGGAGGCACAATAATTTTCCACTGCTTTGATCTGAGATGGACCAGGAGAAGAGTCTGTTCGAAAAATGGCTTGACAGAATTCTCGGCAGTTCGTGTGATGACCTGCGTAACTGCAACACACCGATCCCACTAAAAGGAAAAAGAGATGATATTGAATGGAAACATCTTTTTGTTAACATTGACTCATCATCTTAATGATGAAATGGTCCATTTTTCTGAATTTGAGAAATAAAACCGTTCCATAGAAGACAAACTCTCAAAATCAGTTCTATTGTAGGCATAGTCATGGGGACAATCGAATGCTCATGGAGATGCGACAGTCACTATTCACCAACTTAGACTCGTTCTCTCTGGTCATCTGGATTCCTACAAAAGCAGTACTATGGCTCTGAAAGAATGTGGAAGCACTTGGAAGTATGTCTGGTTCTCATGATGATTTGGGAAAATATGATGGCATTTGAGGCACGAAGGTCAGGGCTCCTAAACATCCTGCAAAGCACAGTACAGTCTTACACAGTCAAAACTGCCTCCCCAAATGTCAAGAGAACGTATGCTGAGAGCCACTGAAACAGGCTCTTTCCACACTGTATTTGTGGAGACTTACACAGAATAGCAAAACAAACAAAACCAAGGAAAAACAACACCCATATGCCTCACATTAATAAAACAGGAGCAGTAAAAACTAAGAGAGAGCAGGATAACTCAGTAAATTTAACAAATGTGTACTGTGAAGGAAAAAAAATCTCAAAATTTTTATACAGTTTGAATATTTGCAAGACTATTCCTATATTGTGATAGTTTTCATTTCATAACTGATATTATCTGTCTCAAGTAAAAGCCAAATCAAAGTCGTTTAAAGTAAATGACTCTATATTTTTATATTAAAAAAAATTCAAAGCCAGATGTGGTGACACACACCTATAATCACATAGTACTTGGGAGATAGAGGCAGGATGATTAGGAATTTATGGTTAGCCTAGGTTCTATGGGACATTCTCTCAAAAGCATCAAACAAGCAATACAACAACCTCCCTACCCCAAGAGTGGTGGTACATACTTCTCATCCTAGCAGTTGAGAGGCTGAGGCAAGATTTAAATTCAAGGTCAGAACCAGTCCAAAACAAACAAACAGACAAACAAGCAACTACAACAGGCTGCCATTTAAAGTATAGGGGAAGAGAAATGAGCAGTTGAAGTGCAGGTGTGGGAATCATAATGAAGAGGGGTGGGTAGGACAGCGCTGAAGAGAGCTGTAGTAGGTAAGTGGCTGGAAGAGGGTTACAGAGGGACAGCTAAGAATTCCTAGACAATTATTAGGGATGGCTACGGAGGAACCAGAATGTAGGTACCTGTGAATTCCATAGACAAATGAACAGGAAATTCAGGTGGCTTTAAGAAATAATGATAAGTCATATGCAAGTTAACAAAAAGGGGACTGTATTAATAGATGTAAGACAAGACCCAGTTCCCTGGACTGGGAAACTGTTCCATACTATAGTATACTTGTTTTTGACTTGGAACTACTCCTGAGTCTGTTGTGCCTATTCCCAGAGTCTGAGTTCATCACAATGAGTGATTACTTTTCACTATTAGTTTGTATGTGTGGTGCTGGGGACCACAATAAGGGTCTTAGATATGCTAAGTGCACATTCTCAATTAAATTACCTCTCTAGCCCCACAAAGAACAATTATGGTTGTATTTATCAGCATAAATCCCAATGGGGATAAATTAGGAATAAATTAGAAGTGGTAGTGGGGAATGGTGAGGGAAAAAATGGTAAAACAGGACCCGATGCCTATCTTGATTCCCTTGTAAGGTTAGCTCCCTTGCCAGGCAGTGTAGGAGGACCTAAGATTGCATGCCAAAGACAGTCTGGGACATTTTGAACTAAGCTTCAGTTTGAAAGGGCAGAAGTACAGGCAGCTTGCTATTCTTTAATATACCACCCTACCAAGCTAATCCAAATAACTATTCCTTGGGTGTCTTTTCCCTTCTCTAACTGATGCTCTTGATAATCCCTTCATGTGGTTTGCTGTTCCTCCAATCTCCACTGTCCATTTTTTTATTTTTATTTTTTACCATTGTGCACAGTTTATTTACCAACTCCATGAAGTCACCTCTAAACACCCCTTTAGTACAATCCCTTTCCTCTAACTGTAGCATTTTATCAGGGCTCTACCTCACATCCTAGTCTAGCTTAGAATTCTTTGTCCAGAGGTTATGTCCTCCACAGATGTGTGTCTGCCTTACACCAAGCAAGCACTCACTAAATGTCTGCTGAATGAACTAAGAGGCAGTCTTGGGCAAGGGTTACACTACACAACAGGGATGTACTCAACCCATGAAGGCGACTTTATTACTGGTATTATCTTCTACCACATATACCCCTAGTGTCTGCTTTATAAATCTGTAACTGGGACACAGGGATTGTCACAATGCATGAGTGACTTGAACACCCCAGAGGCAACTGCCTAGCAGAGTACTGTGTCCACATTCCTCCAGATGACTTATTAACAGGTATAATGCCAGGGGCTGGGGAATCAGCAGTTCAACTGCTGATCATGTTCTGTAAACGGTCTTGTTCTTTGGACTGTGTATAACCATCAACAAAATACTTACTTTCATTTCTGCTAATGCAACTGAAAAGAGCATTCTGTAAATTAAAGAAAAACAAATAAATTAACAAACAGAATTTCTAATTTTATACCATTTTAGAGTTATACGGAAATCAAGATAACAAACTATTCTTTTTGTCTAAGGCTGAAAACATAGAAGCTATGAAATGATTCCCTGATGAGAAGGAAATCATCTTCTAACACATACTGGGGATCACACTGAGCGATACACTGAAACAGCAAGCCAAGTTTTTGTAAGATGTATTGATGCATTAAGGTATGTATGTGTGGAGGGGACAATGCATTAATCTCAACTGCTTCTTATAGGACATAAAATAATTTCCATTCATTAAATCACTATACTTTAGGACTGAAGTGACCTTAGATAGCACCTTTGATTGTTTTCAGACATGACTGTGCAATAGAATCATCCAAACATCCAAGGCTTCAACCTATAATACAAAAATTAATATTTTATATACGGCTTCAAATGCTTCTTATGTAGCCTTTCTAAGATCACAGTTTAGGAAGTTCACTAGCATTTTTGAGGGGAAACATTTCCTCAGCAAGAAAAGATACCTGTCCTAGACCATAGAAGGCATCAAAACAGAGCTCGAGATCAGAATTATTGTTTCTAGAAGTCTTACTATTCAGAAAACATCCTGTAATTAAGTCACTGCAGGGAAAATAAGAGAAAACAAGACAAAGAAAAACAAAAACAAACCCCAAAAACTCCTTGTCTAAAACCATTGGGATATTCAGGACTTGTCAGCTACGAGTTGTATCACTCATAACCGGAAGAGAATCATTTATTAAACACATCAGCATACGTAAAACATGGAAGGGAAGCAAATGTATCCTTACTGTCAAATCAAGATAGTTTTAGCTAAATCACTATATAGCTAAGTGACTGCACTTGTTAAGGACCAGCTTCAGGGAGGGATAGTGGCATATGCTTGTAATCCCAGCACTTGGGAGGCTGAGACAGGAGGATCATGAGTTCAAATCCAGTTTAGGCTACACAGTGAGTCTGAGAACTTGTCTCAAAAAATCCTAAGAGGGAAAAATATAAATAAGTAAAAAAAAAACAAGTAAGCAAGCAAGCAAACAAACCACAACAGCTTTATTAACATTGAAAACTTAGTTTCAAAGGCTGAGAGGCTGAGGTAGGAGGAGTGCATCAGTTTGAGACCAGCCTGGACTATATAGTAGTTTAAGGCCATTCTAGGCTACAGTGTAAGTCCTGTTTCAAAAAGCCCAAAGTTGATTTATATAGTTGGCAAAGCTGCACTGCATCCACTTTCTTTATCTAATAATACCCCATTGTAGGAAAAAGCCACACTTGATTTATTTATTTAAAGTAAAACTAAAATAAAATAAAATCCCTAGGCTTCACAGGCACAGGTAATGAATTCCCCAGCATGAATTCTTTCTGCTAGAGTTTGTGGAACAATAGAAATATGTGAAAAGCAAATATATTCTTAGTATTCTTAAGAGCAATCTTGCTTGTATTTCTCTTCATTCCTGTCCACCAGCCTGAGGAACATTTACAAAATAAAATAATCTAAGCAAATATTAAAAAGTAGTATGCTACCAACTCTCTAGCAATTTCTGACTTAATGAATGACACTTTTTTTTTTTTGGCTTTTTGAGACAGGATCTCCCTGTAGTCCCAGCTGTCCTGGATTCACTATGGAGACCAGGCTGGCCTCGAACTCACAAAGATCCACCTGCCTCTGCCTCCCAAGTGCTGGGATTAAAGGCGTGCGCCACCATACCTGGCAATGAATGACACTTTTATTGCCCTTCTTTCTTAAAAATTTTTAAATTTATTTAAATTTTATGTGTATGAGTGTTTTGCCTGCATGTGTGTGGTGTACTATGTGCATGAAGTGCCCACACAGGCCAAAAGGTGTTGGATCCCCTGGAACTGGAGTTGCCAATAGTTGTTAGCCATCACACGGCTGCTGGGAACTGAACCCAGTTCCTCTGAAAGAGTAGCCAGTGCTTTTAACTCCTGAGCTATCTCTCCAGTTCCTGCCCTTTTCTTTCTAATAATATGGTGGTTCCTTTTGGTTTTGACTATTTTTGCCTTTATACTTGAAGATTTGTTATCTAGCTGGCTGTGCTGGATTGAAAGAATTGAGCTCCATTTGGGAGATCCTTGTAGATTTTTTAAATTGTTTTTATTTTGCCTTGCATGTATGTTAAGTACACCATGGTGGTGTGTGCTATGCCTACAGAGGCCAAAAGAGAGCATCAGATCCTTTAGAAGGGGAATTATGGATGGTTGTGAACTGCCAAGGGGGTGCTAGGAACTGAACCCAGGTTCTCTGCAAGAGTAGATGGTGCTCTTAACCATTGAGCCATCTCTCTAGCTCCTGTTTTTTTTTAATATTTTGTTTATTATTTTTATTTTATATGTATGAGTGTATTGCCCACATCTATGTAAGTGCATCCGTGTTGTGCAGGGCCCCTGGAGGTTATAAGAGGGCAAGGGTGACAGATTTCCTTGGAACTGAGTTATGGACGGTTGTTAGCCATCATGTGGGTGCTGGGAATTGAACCTGGGCCTTCTGCACAAGCAGCTAGTGATCTTAACCACTGACCCATCTCTCCAGCCCTTTTTTTTTTTTGAGACATAGTCTTGCTATGTAGCCCTGGCTGGCATAGAACTCGCTATGCAATTTAGACCAGGTTGGCTTTGAAGTTACATCAATCTTTCTGCCTTTGTTTCCCCAGTACTGGAATTACATGCATTCACTACCATGCCTAGCTTATAATTATTCTTTTTGTTTTGTTTTGCGACAGGATCTCCCAGTAGCCCCAGCTGGCCTGGAACTTGCTATGCAGACCAGACTGGCCTTTATCTCACAGAGATCTGTCTGTGTCTGCCTTCCAAGTGTTGGAATTAAAGGTATGTGCCACCATGCTGAACTGAAATTATTAAAGTCTCCAAAGCAAGGCGGGCATGGTAGTGTACGCCTTTAATCGCAGCACTTGGGAGGCAGAGGCAGGTGGATCTCTGTGAGTTCCAGGGCAGCCTGGTCTACATAGCGAGTTCCAGAACAGCTGGGGTTACAGGGAGACCCTGTCTCAAAAAGACCAAAAAAAAAAAAAAAAAAAAAGTCCCCAAAGCAGTAGCTATTACCAAGGGTGATTATGCCTCCTAGGGGGCATTTTCTGTTATCACAACTGGGGTGTGTGTGTATATGTGATTAGCATCTAGTGAGTAAAGGCCAGAAACGATGCACACAGGCCAGATCTCCTTGGGTCCCCAAAGGACCCAGATGACAATTCAATCACACCAACAACCAAAAACTCTGTTCTTAGGTTTTTAAATTTGTTCAAGTTGAATTTTTAAATTTTGGCCTTACAAATAAAGAAAATGTCACTTCTTGGTCAGCCTTGTGGATCACTTAGCCTATAAGAGAGGTACTAATGGAAACAAAAACTTCAAGCATCAAAGATCATCTAATCCAATTTTTTTACTTGACAGAAGTCACAGATCAGGGTCAGAAAGGAGAAATACTGTGCCAGGTAGCTTCAATTGTCAACTTGACACACCTGGGTAGAGGGAACTTCAACTGAGGAATTTCCTCCATTGAAATGGCATGTGGGGTATTTTCTTGATTGTTGAGTGATGTGGAGGGCTCAGCTCACTGTGGGTGGTACCATCCCTAGGCAGGTGGTCCTGAGTTGTAGAAGAAAGGCTAAACACAGGCCTGGGGAGCAAGTCAGTAAGCAGTGTTCCTCTATGGTCTGTACTTCAGTTCCTGCCCTGAGCTCTTGCTTGGGTTTCCCTCCATGATGAACTGTAAACTTAAGGTGAAATAAACCCTTTTCTCCACAAGTTGGTTTTGGTCAGTGTTTTTATCACAGCAATAGACACAAACTAGGACAGAAATTGGTAGAGGGAGTAGAATATTGCTGTGATGGATCTGACCATATGTGTCTGGGAGGATTGTGGAAGTTTAGACTGGAAAAGTGCTTGAAGCTCCATGAGCTGTTCTGTAGGAACTTGAAAGATAATGTTGAAAGAGGTGTAGATGATGGAGGCCTGAATAATAAAGCTTCAAAGGAAGCATAGGCTCTATCAAGGCTATTTGTGTCATATATTTTGAATTAAGAATTTTTGGAAGAGAAACCTTTTGTGTTTTACTGGGATAATTGATGCTAGTCAGCTGGGGCTGGAAAATCAGCTGTGAGCAATCACAGTATCAGTATCACTGAGTGAAATCCTCTGGGAAGTTTTCCTCTGCTGTGGTCCAGAGGGGGCCCAAGACACTATCCCAAGCCAGAAGAAGGACTTGGTAATGTCTAAGAATCTCCTACATGGTACTGGTTTTGAAGGCATGATGGGGTCATGGAGAACTGCTGAGGTTTGGCACTGTGAGAGGACAGGAAAGGTCACTGGTGAAAATGTAGCCTCAGTTGTGAAGACCCCCAGGATTGAAGGGGTCATGGAAAGGATCTGAGGCTTGGCATCATGTGGGCCAGAACAAGTCCTTGGTGAAGGTGCAGCCTCAGTAACAATGGAGACCCCAGCATATTGGAGATGCCAGGACCACAGGATGACCACCAAGGACAGTGGCAAGTCTAGAGTGGAGGCAGCCTGAGCCTATGAGACAAACTGTGTGTGCTGTGGACAGCAGGGCCAGAGAAGTGGAGCTGCCCAAACCATTTGGCGTCCAGAAGATTGTGGGTGAATCCCAGATATCCAACTCTGAGCTACAATGATGGACTTTGGTTTTGCTTATGTATGCCCAGTTCTTTCCTTTTGAAATAAGACAGTATGTAACTTGTTTTGGATTTTACAGGCACCCACATTTAAGAGACTTTTAAGAAACTGAACTTCTGAAGTGTTTGAATTTTTAAGGACTGTGGGACTTTTAAAGTCATGCTGTTTAATATTGTAATAACATGAGATCTTGGGGATAAGAAATGGAAAGATTGGGGCTGGAGAGATGGCTCTGGTTAAGAGCACTGGCTTCTCTTAGAGGATCTGGGTTTGATTCTCAATACCCACATGGGGGCTAACAACCGCCTGTTGTTCCAGTTCCAGGGGAACTCAGCACCGTCTTCTGACCTCCTTGGACATTGCAGGACATGGGCTTGCTTACACACATGGGGGCAATATACTCATACACATATAATAATAATAACTAAAATATTTTTAAAAGAAAAGGAAAGGTTGTGGTTTAATAGTAATGTGTTTGTGTGTCAAGTTGATTTTCCTGATTACTGAGTGATGTAGGAGGGCTCAGTCCACTGTGGGTGGTGCCATGCTTAGGCAGATGGTCCTGGCTTGTAAAAAACAGGCTAAGCACAGGCCAGGGGAGCAAGCCAGTAAGCAGCATTCCTCCATGGTCTGTAGTTCAGTTCCTGCCCTGGTTTCCCTCCATGATGAACTATAAACTGAAGGTGAAATAAACCCTTTCCTCCCCAAGTTGGTTTTGGCCAGCGTTTATCACAGCATTAGAAAGTAACTAGGACAGTATCTACAGGTTCTAGTTTTCCTCACAAACAAGGGCTGGCAAACTATGGTACACAAGCCAACTCTTGCCTGCCACCTGTTTTTGCACATAAAGCTTTAATGAAACACTCACATGCATTGCTTCTATACTTTGTGTGGCTACTTCATATCATCCATGCTGATGGCAGAGCTGAACAGACCATATGGTCTGCAAACCTAAAGTAGTCACTAAACTGCCTTTTTTAGAAAGTTTGCAAACTGCCTAAGAAGAAGGAAAAAAGCAAAGCTGTCTCCCTGATGTCACCTGCTGAGTACAGTGATGTCCTCCAAGCAATTCTCACTTAATGTTCACAGACAGACCTTCCGTAGAGAGGTTCACCTGACTTTGTTCAATGAAAAACTTTATTTTCACACAGAGCACCATTAATGTTAATATCATCTTTACATCTTTACTCATTCTAAGGTTTGAAAGTATGTGCGGCCACTCTAGTGATGTATAATGACCTCATCGGTCTTCTGATAAACCCATCTTGATTTTACAGACTGATCACATCCAACTTTGATGAAGGATTCCTACTTTAATTATATTATAAATCTTTAAATTAAAAAAATTATTTGTATTTTATTTGTGAGAGTGTTTTGCTTGCATGTAAATGCACCACATATGTGCAAGCCCGCAGAGGCCACAGAGGGCATCAGATCCCCTGGAACTGAATTTACAGATGGTTGTGGGCCACCATGTGGATGCTGGGAACTGAACCTGGGTCCTCTTAACTGCTGAGTCATCTTTCC
Organism: Nannospalax galili; assembly: GCF_000622305.1. NCBI lineage: Eukaryota > Metazoa > Chordata > Mammalia > Rodentia > Spalacidae > Nannospalax > Nannospalax galili. The sequence continues at coordinate 2,719,600 of NW_008350402.1, forward strand.
AGCCTCTGATCCCACCCAACTTTGATGAAAGATTTCTATGTTTATTATAAAAAATCCTTTTTTTTTTAAGGCAGGCGAGCCTCAAACTGGTATTCTTCCAGTTTGTGTTACCATGCCTGATTATCAGGAACTCTCTTAGCTGCTTAAGCCATTGTTGATTAGTTGACAGGGCTTAAGAAATACGCATAATGAGTTACACGGTTGCTGTGTAGCACTAGCTGGCCTGGAACCTACTATGTTGACCAGGCTGACCTCGAACTCAGATCTACCTGCTTCTGCTTCCAGAGTGCTGGGATCACAGCTGTGCACCACCAGGCTCCACCCTGAATTACTTCATTTCTTAAATCACCCATCCTGGAGTCCTAGCCAGTCAATAAAGTCTTTCAAATAAATGTCTGATCACCCTCTGGTGGCAACATCAGGAAGTGTTTATATTCAGCATGAAGCCTCTTTTGATCTTCTGCTAACCAATACCCAACTTACTTAAGAACAAATAAAAACTACAGTGGTACTAGGGTAAGGCTCTCAGAAACCTAAGGAACATGTTGATGTACTGAGGTTGACAGGATCCCGAGAGCTTAAAATCTCAAAGCCTTCATTATCCATCTGGAAACCCCGAAGTATGCAACAAGCAAAGGGCAGAGCCAGAACTAGACCCCAGACTGCTCTACTAGCACTCTTCCACGAGACTGGATAGTGAGAACAGCCTAATATGTTTCTGAATGCAGCCAAAACAAGGTGTAATCACAACCATAGAGTAATCAATTGGACCAGTCTATTTTTTTTGATCAGTTTGTTTTTAATACCAACATTTTAAATTATGAAACACAAACAAATGCTTTTTTTTTTTTGCCTTTTTGAGACAAGGTCTCATGTAGCCCAGGCTGGCCTTGAACGTCCTATTTTTTTTTTTTTTTTCGTTTTTTTTTTAATACCAAATTTTTAAATTATAATACCAAAAAAAAAGTAATTTTTTTTTTTTTTTGCCTTTTTGAGACAAGGTCTCATGTAGCCCAGGCTGGCCTTGAACTCTTGTCTATAGCCAAGGATGACTTGATCCTCCTGCCTCCATCTTCCAGGACATATAGTTTAATTTCTCTGCCTCCCAAGTGCTGGGATTAAAGGTGTGCACCATCACACCCAGCTCCAAATTAGTCTTTAAAGCATTCTGGGAGAGTGCAGACAGTAGGGGAATTAGAGATAGGAAGGTTGGTTTGATAGCTACTGACATAGTCCAGTGACGTGGTATAAAGGCCTGAGCTAAGGTAACAGCAGGATCTGGAAAGGATCCTGACTTAAGTTATATTTAGGAGACAAATCTTTAGGGTTTGACAGTAATTTGTGAAAAATGATGAGAAATAGGAAAGGATAGATAGTATTTGTTAGGCTTTTAGTTGATTATATCTGGGAAGACTACTGTTCAACACAGTAATAAGTATAAGAAAAAGGATAAGTGTCTCTTTTGGAACATGTGGAGTGTATGTATGTGTGATTATATAGGGGTAAGGAGAGAAATGCAGGTAGAGGATATGGGGAAATTAAGAATTAACTTGATTTTAAATTTTTGGTTGATTTGGTTATTGCTCCAATGAAACATCAAAAGTAAACCTATCTAATGGTAGTTTCAGAAGCCTAGTGTGAAGTTAACTGAAGATTCTGAAACTGTCATTACATAGGGGCAATTAAAGCCGGGGCTGGGGAAGCAGCTCAGTGGAAGAGCACTTGTCTAATATACATGATACCTGGAGTTCAATTCCCAGTACCACAAAAATAAACAAAAAACTATGAAAACAAATGAAACTGCCTAGCTGGAAGATTGTAGCCATTTAAGATTAGACCAGATCACAAACTAATCTGCCATGATCAGCCCCTTTAGGGACGATCTCATTCAGGTAATGTATGAACTGGAAAGGAAATAAACAGCAGCAAAGAGACAAAATAGAAGTTACTTCCTCTTCAACCACAATGCAAATATCATAGAGCAAACAACAGTGGAATCTGATCAGTTTTATACTACTGTAAGCCAGTACTGCAGGACCTCATAGGTTTCGCTCTTTTTGGAGCTCATCAGCTGCAGGTAACGGCTCAAATCTGCTCTGATACAGTCTACCTAAATAGCACTATGATTCAGAATGCCTTCAATCAGTCTTCTATTTGTTATATCCCCCCCCAAATTTTTAAAATGTAATTCTCAAGTATTGTTTATACATTTATTTATTTTGTGTGAGTATGCTTACTATGTGTTTGGCTGAGTGTATACCATGAAGTGTGTGTAGAGGCCAACTTGCAGGACTAGGTTGTCTCCTTCCACCATGTGGGCTCTGTGGATTGATCTCAGGTGATCAAGCTTGGCAGTAAGCACCTTTACCCAGAACTACTCTGAAGTTCTGAGGGAAGTACTTTTCAGATACAGGTTAAAAAAAAAGAAATGCAGAGGTGCAAGAAGATCGTCAGTCAGCCCTCCTATCCTTAGCTGAAATTCTCTAGCTAAGGGAGTTAGCAGCAACCCCCATCCCTACCCCTGCCCCAGCCTTTCTGTTCTGATTGGAAATGCCAGATCAGCAAAGTGTTTTTCATGCTTGTGCAAAGACCTAAGTCTGGGAACTACATAAAAAAAACCACTAGGTATGGTGACACATACTTGTTATCCTAACTCTCAGGAGGCAGAGACAGACAGATCCCTGGGGCTCACTGGCCACCCAGGCCAGCCTGGTGAGCTCCAGATCAAAGAGAGACCTTGTCTTAAAACAGAACAAAAAAAAAAAAAATAAAACAACAGAAAAGAAAGGTGGGGCTGACAAGATGGCTCAGCAGACGAAGGCACTTGCCATACAAGCCCGGTGACCTCAGTTTGACCCCCAGAACCCACGTAAAGGTGGAAGGAAAGAACTGACTCACAAAGTTGTGTCTTCTGACCTCCACAGGAGTGCTATGGCACACACATATACATCACTCACACACATAAATATAAATAAATAAATAAATACCAAGGAGAATAGCTCCTAAGGAGCAACATGAAGCTGACCTCTGGCCACCACAACCATGCACCACCCCCCATACCAACATGAACACAGGAACACACACAGTAAATAAAACCCCATTTCTCTCTTTCATTTACTCTCAAAATTCAAGGGGTAATTCAAGACTGATGGTGGGCATGACAACTCTCATTTTTTAGACCTATATTCCTAACTAACTCCGAGACATGAGTCTTGGCCTACTGCTTTGATTTCTAGTCTCTTCCCACTGTGTATGCCATTGTTACTGTGCATTTCAGTTCTTTTCAAAACCCAGTATTTCATTATTGTTATTTTTATATATCCTTTTATAGCTCAAATAATTTTCTGTCTAAAGTAGATTTTTTTTTCCCCCAAACTCCTTTTTGGAGAAGGACTTTTAGAAAGACTCCAGTAATGGCAATTTTCTGTTTTGTTACTTCAGAATGTCTTTTTTTTTGGTCTTTTTGAGACAGGGTCTCGCTGTGGCCCCAGCTGTCCTGAAACTTGCTATGTAGATCGCGCTGGCCTCGAACTCACAGAGATCTACTTGCCTCTGCCTCCCTGAGTGCTGGGATTAAAGGCATGCACCACCATGCCCAACAAAACATTTTTTTCTTTTTTAAAAGTTAGTTGTTTTATATAGCTATACAAAGTTCTTAATGTTTCTTTGGCAATGGAATCTTACAACTTTATAAAGTTACCTTTGTCTATGTATTATGCATACACAGTTGACTGACAAAATTCTCTACTGTTCAGCACTCTAGGGAAATAAGCTACTCCAGAATTTGAACAAAAAAGAGAAAAGACACAAGTGCATATTCTCTCTCTCTCTCTCTCTCTCTCTCTCTCTCTCATTTTATTTAAGAATATAATAATCGGCCAGGCATGGTGGCACACACCTTTAATCCTAATGTGCAGGGGCAGGGGCTGGTGGATCTTTTTGAGTTCAAGGCCAGTCTGCTTTACTTTACATCAAGAGTTTCAGGTCATCCAGGGCTACACAGTAAGACCTTGACTAAAAATAAACAAATAAATAAATAAATAATAAAAATGGTTGAGTCCCCAAATGCTAAACTTTTCAGGACCCATCCCACTTTGCCTGTTGCCTATCTAAGTATATTCTCAGTCACAAAAAGGCCTGTCCTTCTCTTTGGCTTCTACATGAGCCATATGCATTTTTACTAGCATGCCCATGAGCCACAGCCTTGTAACAAATCATACAAATTCCTCCTGGCCTCACTCTTTGGTAAAATTTTCCTTGGAGCCTCCAATGTGCTTGTTCCTCTGCTTTAGAATACCCTTAGTTCTTGTGCATTCAGTGCGTATTTTAATTAATTTGATCGAATTAGATATAACTCTTTAGTATTTGAAGTTAAGCTATACAAAGTTTAATTAGAATTTTAACTTATGTCTGACTCCAAAGTTTGTGCCTTTTCTAATACATAAGGCTTTGCCTCTCATCCAATAAATACTGTTGAGATGCCTAAGAAGCCAGACTGTAAAACTGGCCTAACAATGCTTTACATTTAACTGGATTATCTTAGGTTGGTTAGAATAAAACAGAATCTTAAATGGCATTATAATTTGCAAACCTTATTTAGGTAAATTCCCTCAAAGAAACTTGGAGCAACTTTCAAATAAAGATAAAGATAATAAGCTCTTCTGAATGTAATTTGTCCAAGCTCTGAATCTATAATCAAACCTCACAAGAACTATCCTTCTGGGTAAATGCTACTTCTGAAACTGTAAACCTAAAGGAATGGCTTCAACATCTCCAAGTTCCTCTCAGGGACCACTCCAAGGTTAAGGTAAAGACATTAAAGGCCCTGTTTTATAAACGATTATGATGTTAATAGGGAATGAGAAAGTTAAAATAAGCTGCATTATACCAAACTCGTCCACTTCATAGCCATTCACAATCATTCTTGCTAGGCTGGACTTCATAGTGACGTTTGGGGTGTGTAAAGCAGAACCACTTGCCTGCATGAAAGTGTGCTTCTCTTTATTTCTAAATAGTATGTAAGAAATCAAGCTGAATCTTGAATTATTTCAGGTGTCAGTTTTTAATATGAAAATAAAGAACTTATATGTCCTGTAGACTTTTAGGGAGAATGGCTGCTTAATTCTAGGCCAAATAGAGAAGGGCAGACTGGGAAGAGCAAACTGTTCTTATCTCTATCATAGGACAGCGTTCGTCTCTCTTACCTTTCCTGTCTCGTCCTTCATCAACACATATTGGCAGACTTCCTAGGGCAATGCAGAAATCCAAACAAGAGAAGGAAGCACACTAAAGTAATGGAGGACAGGCTACAGGAGATGGACAGTGTCAGACATCATGTGGAAGAAAAGAAGGAATTATCACAGTTAGCCACTTGTTAAAGAGAAACTCAAATTGGTCACTTTAAAGGTAGAGGTAAGAAAAAAAAAGATCCTTTACTTTTTTTGTAACAAGGCTCTTTTCAGTAAGAACAGAGGAGAGTTGAAGTTAATTTGGAAATTTTTTTTTCAGAGAAACAGATATAACTTAGCAAACAGAACAAAGGGACAAAGGAGAAATAAGACTCTGGTTTAAAATGTTTATGAAGACGTATAATTATAGACTTTGAGAAAAGAAAAAAATAATCAAAACTGTAATGCAGAAGCAGTGGAAAATTATTCTGTTTCTTTTCCAAGAATCAGACTATTAACAGTCATAGGAATGTCACTGTTTAGAGATAAACATGATGAATGAGGACTGTGCATTTAAGTCTCTTAATTACGTGACCTTACAACTGAAACTAAAAGCATCACACTCCACGATGGGATTCTAGGAAATGAACACCCAAAGGAGTTCTGCCTGTCAGGAATGATCTTTTGTGCACATCTGAATGTTGTAAAATCTCCTCTGCTCCAACTCTAATACCCCCCACCTAGATACCACAGTGCTTGAAATCCCATCACTGGGAGACAAATTTCCGATCTGTAACATTTCCTCAATGCAAGCTGTTAGGAACATGTGAAGTTACATTAGCAGTGTGGTTTTGTTTGTTTTTATTTCTTCTTGATAGAGGTAGTTTATAAAAATGGACACCTAGATGGGTCTGGAGATAGGAAAAAGGGTAAAAGAGGATATGGAGACTGAAAAATGATTTCAATACCTTGAGTACAACCAGTTGCTTTGTTATGCAAATATTTTATGTAAATTTTTTTGCATGAGCGATATAGGCATTTCTTTAAAATTTGTGGATTTCAATAAAACTCAAAGCTAAAACACATTAGACAAATAACATTTTTGTCAAAGCTAAAATTTCTGCTGAGTTGAAAGTCAATGTTTAAAAATAAATTATTTTTTAAATTTAAGTAATTTTTGTCCATTCTGGTAACATCTGAATATCTAAATTTGTTAAATAAAATCCGTACCTCATATTCTTTTCTGCAAACTTTGGAAATATCATTCTTTGAAGATGCCTAAAAGCCAACAAAAATCTTCATTAATTTTCTGCACATGCTATTTAGCACAAGTCAGAAAAGACCACAAATTAGTATATGTTAATTGTTAATATAATATTCGTCATTTCATCAAGGAAAACCTTATATTCAAATATTTAGAAGTCCCTAAAATTCAACAAATCTCATGCAATGTTTTGGAATAAACGTCACCCTAGGACCTATTCAACACGCTAGAGCTTCAATCTAACTTTTATGGTTTTAATCGCACATAAAACATGGTTCTTTTGTTATTGTGGAAACTAGACGACTTTGAAGGAAATGTAAATCAGAGGACTTTTTTTTAAGCTGAATTCCACTCTAGTGAACTTTCTTGTGAAGCTTTGCCACAGCAAACTTTCTTGTGAAGCTCTGCCAGGGCACTTACAGTTTGCTTTTTCTTTAACCCTTCATATTTAAAGTTTTTTATTAATATTGAGCCAATTTCATCAGAAAAGTACCATGTATAAAGGAAAGCTAAAAAAGAAAAGGTACTACAGCAAACAGTAAAATTATTTTTATATTATTCTTTCAAAAAGTTTATGAAGAAGATGCCATCCTCTCCAGAGCTGAGAAAACTGATGCTCAGAACAGCAGCCAGCTACCATCACATCCAAGTACACATGTCCAAGTGAAAGAAGCAAAAACAGATCTGCTGCCAAGTGGTTATTCTTCCACATGCCATCGGGCTCAGTGTAGACTTTATTCCAGACTCAGGGTATCTGGTCCCTTGTTTCATTTCCTCCAATTCTGTCACCTAGCTCCATGCAGTTTAGAATACAATGATGATGGGGGGTGGGGAGGTGGGGTGGGGATGGATGGATGGACAGATGATGACACACAGAGCAAGAAGCACAATGGGTTGGCAACTGCTTTATGTCCCCAGGATTGCAGTGAAAATCCTGTACAACTCAACATTACCTCAATGCTTGGAGGAAAGCCACAGATAGCTAGGCCATGCAATGCCCAAAGAATATTATATAGGGTACAGAATGGTATTCTATTTAAAAGTGAAGATGGGGGTGAGTGTGGTGACTCATGAATGTAATCCCTGCACTCAAGAGGCAGAGGCAGAAGGACTGTTACAATCTGAAGCCAGTCTGATCTACACAGAGTTCCAGGCCAGTCAGGACTTCACACTGAGGTCCTGTCACAAAAACAACACACACACACACACACGTATGCGTACGTGTACCAACAACAGTGAAGGAGATACTGTTATACTCCAGAGAATTATACCCAGAACAAGCTGTCTAGCTAGTTTTAGACAACTATCTAAATAGCTAGCTTCTCAGTTAAGTTTACACCTACCACTAGGAGCACAGAAGCCAGGAGACCAGTATCATTAATTTGAGGAACTACTAGAAAAACATGCAGTGGGGAACTCAGCAACCTAACCTGAACTGGACCAGAGACACATCAAATCAAAGAGAAGTCATAGCTTACTACAGGAGTCACACTCCTTTTCAGAGCTGAGAAAGGATAAGAGCACATGCTTGAGTAAGGCCATGATGAAAGGAAAAAGGGAAGATGAACACAGAGTAAGGCACCTGTGTCACTGCTCTCATCCAACTAGATGCTAAATCTACATGGCCCCTTGGAGCTGCTAAGCATTGACTCAGCATGCCCTGTGCAAAGGACAAAAGGCCTTGATCCCAATAAATTGTTCTCTTGTGTGGCAGAAAGGAGAAATAATAAAAGAATTTAAAAAGGCTGTGGGTCTCACATGTAGTGGCTACAACTGAGAAACAACAAGCCTAAGGCTAAAGTTGCAATTTTTATAGGTGACCTCCCTGAAGCTATGAAGTAGGCAAGCCCAAAACATGCCCAGCTAAAAACGAAACTGTACTCCATGATGCTTAACAGCTTGACTGTCAGGTGTTACCTGCTTGCATGCTTGTCGACACTCCAAGGTAATAGCCAGCTCACAGCAGCCTAAGCCAACCCAGCCATCAGACTTCTTAAATACACCTGAAAAACACAATGTTGAAAGGTGTTTGGTCAGAAGTAACAACAAAGACAAACTGCACACTGAACTGTCTAAAAGATATTACAAGTCAAAGCAGGTAGGTGTTCATGGGAAACTAACTCAGACACCAGGGCCTCAAAATTACTATTAATTATTTATTGAAGTTTTGTAAATTTCATATAATATATTCTAATTCTATTTAGATCTCCTCCCCTATCTGCACCTCCCCTTACTGCCCCTTGCCCATATATATATATAT
>NW_008350402.1:2746243-2751113 GCF_000622305.1 Nannospalax galili
TATCTATCTATCTATCTATCTATCTATCTATCTATCTATCTATCTATCTATCTATCTATCTATCTATCTATCTATCTATCTATCTATCTATCTATCTATCTATCTATCTATCTATCTATCTATCTATCTATCTATCTATCTATCTATCTATCTATCTATCTATCTATCTATCTATCTATCTATCTATCTATCTATCTATCTATCTATCTATCTATCTATCTATCTATCTATCTATCTATCTATCTATCTATCTATCTATCTATCTATCTATCTATCTATCTATCTATCTATCTATCTATCTATCTATCTATCTATCTATCTATCTATCTATCTATCTATCTATCTATCTATCTATCTATCTATCTATCTATCTATCTATCTATCTATCTATCTATCTATCTATCTATCTATCTATCTATCTATCATCTATCAATCTATGTATCTATCTATCTATCTAACTATCATCTATCATCTACCTATCTCATATATCTGTCAATCATCTATCATCATCATCTATCATCTATCTATCATCATCTATCACCTATCATCTATCTATCTATCATCTATCTATCTATCTATCATCTATCTATCTATCTATCTATCTATCTATCATCTATCTAATCTATCCATCCATTCATCTATCTACCTACCTGCTATCTGTCAATCATCTATCATGTTTTGGGGGGTTCCATTATATTCATTTATTTATTTTTCAAATGTAACATGTACCCTTGGTCTTAAGGACTTTTTTAATTGAATTTTTGTGATATCCATACAATGTAATTTGATGGTATTGAGACCTCTTCCCCTCTCTACACATCCCCTTACTAACGACACTCAATTATATATATATATAAAGGCCTATAGAATCTAATTTGTGTCCCCAAAAGTTTTTCAGTGTGGGTCCATTGACTGGAGCCTGGTTAACCTACCAAGGTCACAACCTTGAAACGGATGGATCCTCCCTCTCCTAAGAGTCATCAGTTTCCAACAGTTCCTCAGGGAGGGTTGGGGTTTCTTACCCACTTCTCCTTGTCTATGCTAGGATTTTGTCTTTTTTGAGCTTGCATGAGACTTGTGCATGCTGTCACCACTGCTATGACTTCATGAGCAACTGACTAGCTGTCTAGAAAACTATGTCCTTGCAGTGATCCACCACCTCTGGCTCTTAAAATCTTTCTGACTTGTCTTCAGCAATGACTTCTGAGCCTTGGGAGGTGGAAGTTTGATATAGGTACTCTATTCACGGATAAGCACTCTGCAGTCTCTTGTTTTCTGCATGTTTACCTGTTGTGGGTTTCTGTGTTAATCAACATCTGCTGCATAATAAAACTTCTCTGGTGAGAGTTGAGAGATACATTTTAATCCTATCAAGACTGTACGGGCATGTAGATCCAGGTCTCGAAATTATTACATACCTCCCCAGACCCTTACTCCCAATGCGCTCTCTCTCTCTCTCTCTCTCTCTCTCTCTCTCTCTCTCTCTCTCTCTCTCTTGTCTTTTTGAGAAAGGGTTGTTCTGTAGCCCCAGCTGGTCTGGAACTCACATTGTGGACCAGGCTAGCCTCGAACTCACAGAGATTGGTCTGCCTCTGCCTCCAGAGTGTTGGGATTAAAGGCATAGGCCACCACACCCAGCTGATGGCAGTTTCTTAAGGGTACCATACAATATAAATATCAGGCCCTTTGATTTTTTTCTCTTTTCTGTGCTTACCCTGAACTCTAAGACAGTCCTCTTGCTTACTTCATACTATGACTTATATACAAAGATTTTAATTTAACTTAAGCAAACAAGCAAAAAAAAAAAACACACATATTTTTGTATTAAGATATTAAATATATAGAACAGCATAAAATGATCTTGTTTAAAACTTGATACTTAGAAAAAATGCAGGAACAAGTTCTGTGACCTAGGCCTGGCTTTGATGGGTACACTTAATCATGCAAACTGACTAGGTACTATTTTGGTTTAGTTTAAGCACAGCAGTGATTTCTCCAACCAAATTTCTATGAAATAAAAAACAATAAAGCCATAAAAACTCTTTGTATTTTTGAGACAGGGTTTCATGTAACTTAACTGGTCTCAATTTCACTATGTAGCTGAGGGATGACCTTGAACTTCAGAGCCTCTTCCTTCTACCTCCCAAGTGCTAGGGCTACAGGTATATATGACCAGTCCCAGCTTATAGAAAGTCTTTTTAACAAGTCTTTTGTGTATATGTATGTCTGGATGTGTGTATATATATATATATATATATATATATAGTGTGTGTGTGTGTGTGTTTGTGAGCGTGTGCATGTTGAGTGCACAGTATGCATGTGCATGTGCAGGCTAGAGGTTGGTGCCAGGTGTCTTCTTCTATCACTCTCCATCTTGTGGTTTTTTGAGACAGGGTCTTTCACTAAATCCAGAGTTCACTGACTGGCTAGACTGGCTGCCCCGTGAGAAATAGGCCTGCTAGTTCTCCAAATGAAACCAGAACTAGAAGAAGTCTTCCATTAAACCAACAATGAGCAAAAACAAATAGTTTACAGATAAAACACCACTCTCAAAATACAATTATAAATTGTTCACAGTTAAGTCTTAACCACTCTAATTACTAAAACTGACTAAAAATACCACATATTATATAAGACTCTTTATCTTTTCAAGATTTATTATTTTGATTTATTTGTGTGTGTTGTGCATATGCTGGAGGAGGCCAGAAGAAGGTGTTGGATGCCCTGGAGCTGGAGTTACAGGTGGTTATGAGTGGCCCAACATGGGGGGTGGGAACCTCTGAAGGAGCAGCAAGCACTCTTAGCCACGGAGCCTTCTCTCCACCCCACACATCTTCATCTTTATGTGTTTTAAGGGTACAAAGGGCAATGGACTCCTAGTATAGTGCCCTCTAAATTTTGCTTCTCGCTATCCAGATTCTCTCATTTGTTAGAAAGAATATATAACATCCATGTGGATCATAAACTCTGAGCTGCTCTTTGTAATGTAGTACATCACCACTCCACATCCACCAACCCTAGAAAACAAATTATTCAACAAGCTTTTCCAGTTCTGAGTCTCTACTACATACAATCTACTCTATTAGATGCTATGTATGATCTTAAATTATGAAATAGGTAAAATATAAAAGAATTACCCCTTTATGGAGATTATAATCTGGTATGAACAGAAGACTGTGCGTGTGTGTGTGTGTGTGTGTGTGTGTGTGTGGTATGCACTAGTGTTTTGGCTGAGGTGGCAGCCAGCAAGCCAAACAGGTAAAGAGCAAGGAAATTCCAAGAAGACAAATCATCCACTTTCTGTGACATGCAAACTTCTGAGTATAGTACTTTTTAGAAGTCAAAGAAACATAAAACACATTCCCTTTCAAAACACTGGCTTTAACCAGGACTGGAAAATGAGCTTCAATTCTAGAAGATCATGAATGTCAGGCTAGGAAGTATGGGCCTTTTTGCAATGGAAATAGAAATCTCCTGAGGTATTCTTTCTGAAGGAGATGAGGAAGACAGAGAGATATAATATGTTGAAACATTAATTGGAAATTTATTATAATATTCTTTCTGGGCATGGTGGCACATGCCTATAATCCTAGCACTCAGTAGGCAGAAGCAGGTGGATCTCTGTGAAATTGAGGCTAACTTGGTCTACATAGTGCATTTCAGGCCAGTTGGGGTTATGGTGAGACTCTGTCTCAAAAATACAAAAAAAAAGAAAAAAAAAGAGAAATGTATCATAATATGCTATGTTAAGTACAACAAAAAAAAGACTTGAATTAGAAATAGAAAAGACAGATGCAAGACTTTGTAAAGGGGGCGTCAGTGGAACCAGAAAGAAAAAGCAATCAAAGGTAATTTTCAGGTCTCTAGTCTAGAATCCTTCAAGTTTAACTTGGTTTTGTATTTTAGATGCTACCTGAATGTGCAGAAATCCAGGTAGTGGTATCTACCAGTCACAACCAACCAATTAGATTGGAGAACTCCCTTCCAGGTGATTAGCTAACAACTTACCAGGTCAGGGTGCAGAGAGAAGGGGAGAGCTCCTCATGTTAGAATGAGTCCTTACGGCAGGGAAGAGAAAGGCAAGAGTGGACAAGCTTCTAAGGCCAGGTGAAGTTATAAGGAGTGCACTACAGGATCACATGTTGCAGAGACCAACTACTGAGAAAAACTGGAAGATCTAGGAATCAAGAGATCCTGGTGATCTTCAAAGACTAGGTTCAGGAGAACAGAAGAAGCAGAAGTAAGAGTTAGTTAGGACTGGACAAGATGAGAACAAACTTCACCCTTGAAATCTGGGGTGTTAAAAATGAAAGGGAGAATAAAAGTTCCTTAATACTCAGGGTTGGAGAGATGGCTCAGCAGGTAAAATTGCTCTGTGCAAGCCTATGACCAAAGTTTGATCCCTGAAACCCACATAAAAAGATGATCTAGGAGCACACACCTGTAATACCAGCACTCCTATGGCCGGATGGGAGGCAGAAGCTAGCCTGGAGTGAACAGCAATATAGAAACAAGAGAGATGCTGCTTCCACAAGGTGGAAGGAGAGAACAAATTCCTGAAAAGTTGTTCTCTGACCTCCAAATGCATAGCATGGCACACACTACAATAATAAATAATTTTAAAAACAAAGAATACTGGGGCTGGAGAGATGGCTCAGTGGTTAAGAGCACTGGTCACTCTTACAGAAGACCCACCCACATGGTAGCTAACATCCATAACTCCAGTTCCAGGGGAAATACACTCAAACACATAAAATAAAAATAATAAATAAAAAAGATTAATAAAAATCAAAGAATATAAATTAAGTCAGGACTGTGACACAGATTTTACATTCATAAAATGAGTTTGCAAAAATGTTCTGCTTACCTG
>NW_008350402.1:2751326-2755956 GCF_000622305.1 Nannospalax galili
AAGGCTGAGCCAGTGAGGTTGCTCAGGGAGTAAAGGTGCTTGTTGCCAAGCCTAATGACCTGCATTTGATCCCTGAGACCCACATGGTAGAAGAAGAGAACTGACTCCCACAAACTGTCCTCTGACCTCCACACATGTGCCATGGTGTATGCATGTGCACACATACATGTACACATATGCACACACACATTCACAAAATAAATATAAAAAAATTTTTAAGCTGAGATAAAACCATTGCATAGTCTTTGTTCATTTTCCCATCTAAAAGTACGAAGAATGAGTCTGGTTACTCAGGTTATTTATTAAAGCACTGTTTCCAAACACACAGACAAAAGAGTCTGCCCAATAACATAAGGAAACTGTATCAGAACTGTTTGACCACAAACTTTTTCTCCCTTCCACAAAACAGAGGCCACTATATCTAAGCGGTTCCTTCATGTAAGCTCAGGCTTTCTTGGTCTGCCCATGAGCATTCCAAACACAGCCCAATCTCTGAAGACATATCAAGTGTTCTGATTCAGACTAGCAGGCAATATAGCAGTATGCCATAAGATGGAAAGTTAGGAATAGTAAGTCACATGTTTTCTCTTGTGAATTAATAGGTGGCCTGCTGTGATGTTAGCTGTTCACCAGTGTAAAACCCCATGAAATCACTAAACTCAAATTCAACTTTCCAAAATCTAAATAAATATACAATCTAGTTACTAGTAAAGATTTCATAAAATTAGTCAAATCACAATAATAAAATTCTAAATTCTGGCTGGGGTTAGTGGCACAGGCCTTTAAGCCTTTAATTCCAGCATTCAGGAGGCAGAGACAGGAAGCCTTTAATTCCAGCATTCTGTGCATTCAAGGCCAGCCTGGTCTACATAGTGAGTTCAAGGCCAGCTGGGGCTATAGGGAAACCCTGTCTCAAGAAAATCTAAATTCCAGATGAAATATTACAGTGAAATTTAAAGACTAGAATACATTTATATCTAACACTGTATACACCTAGATCCTAAAATAGAAGATAAAAGGTGAATGGCAATATTCTATGTAGCAATTTGTAAGAAAAATTTAAAAAGCCAAGTTAAGTTTAACATTTTACTCTGATCACAAATTCCAACCATACTTAAAAATCTTCTAAATCTAAAAGTAACTGATTAGATGGTTTAATTTAGACAAAAGCTTCCATAGTTAAGAAAGACTTACCATTGTTTCTGGACAATAATCTGGGGCTCGTTGTAATAGATGTTTTAGGCGGGATTCGCTTTTTGAGGAGAAAATCTATTTGACAAGCAAAACAAAACAAAACAAAACAAAACAAAAAACAACAAAAAGTAAATCCCAAAACCTTTGTGAGAATTTTTATGTAAGATAGGGAAAAAGGAATAAAAGGCATTACCCTCTAGATTTATCAGTTCCCTAGAGTGCTTTCACTCTATGAAATGAAAACCATTAGAAGGGTCTAAATTAAGCTTTTTTTCTTCTTTTTTTTAGACATGGTCTCACTATATAGTTCAGGCTAGTCTGAACTCAGGATCCTCCTGCCTCAACCTCCAAAGTGCTAGTATTACACGCCTGGCTTCTGAGGTAACATTTCTTGGTTAGCTTGAAAATAACCAAGGAAGTTCAGTATACTAACCCAATGTGGAGAAAACCAAACCAATAACCTATTGGGGTAGGGACTGAAAGACTGAGAGAGAAGGAAACAGAAAAAGAAAAAACAAGTTTATTCTAAATTGCCCCACAAGTTGCTTTTAATCAACTGATGGCAATTTAAATATAAACTATGTTCTACCCTTGCATCTGGTAGAGATGAAATTTGTCAAAACTTATGTTATGGCATAAGTTCTACAGAAAATGCCATGAGACAGAAACAAAGCCATTTTTTAATGCACACAGTGAAGAGCTGACAGTTAGCTGGTTCAGTTACCAGGCTAAACGACTAAATGACTCACTGTCATATAGGAATGTCTTTAATGCAATTACAGTCAGGTGTCTCCGTAAACTACACATCACTACTTTTATTGCACAGACTTTCATGGCTACCTGCAAAGTTGAGACTGTAAAATCCATGAATGCTCCACACAATGAAAAAGGATATATTTCCAGCTAGTTTATTTAGTAGCAATTTTTCTGAGTAACTAGAAACTATAATTAAAAATACAAAAGAGCTAGAATACCAGCATTTTGCATCCTCTAGTGAATTAATGTATTTAGGCAATTGTCAGCAGTGACTATTAATAAACCTCACAAAAGGACAACTAGATACAATATTATTTATGGGGAAGACTTGCTAAACAAAACAAAAAATAAAACTTTCAGTCTGAACAAGCCAGGAGTGGTAGCATTTAAGCCCAGCATTTGGGAGGCAGAAGCAGGTGGATCCCTGTGAATTCAAGGCCAGCTCCAGGCCAGTTGAGGCTACAGGGAGACCCTGTCTCAAACAGACCAAAGGGAAAAAAAAAAAAAACCCCAAAAAACAAAAAACACAACTAAAACAAACAAAAAAAACCCCTTCCAGTCTGATCAAGTGTCTAGCTCTATCTTATAAGGCAGCCGTAAATGAAGTTTGGCTATTTAGACTTAAACAGCCTGTAATCTCAGCACTTGGGATGGGCTACAGAATGAGACCCTGTCACTCACAAACTAACACACATCAAGGAAAAAGTTATACTGGGTGTGGGTGGCACATGGGTGCAACTCCAGCATTTGGGAATAGGAGGCCATACATGGCTGCATAGTGAATTTGATACAAAAATTAAAACTGTAGTTTCAGTTCTAGTCTCCTTAATCACATTTCAAGAATTCTCTTGGCACACGTGCCTAGAGACTAATGTGTGAGCAGAGAGTATTTTCATTACTGTAGAAAGAACTACTAGATAGCTCTGTTCTAAATCAAACTACCAATTACTAAGAAACACAGGAAAGAGTAACACATTAAGTGATACCACAGAGATGTGAAGAGCAAAGTTTAAACTATGGAGAACCCAACAGAATAAGTGGCTAAATTGATTCACCAAAGTAACTGTAAGTATGGTGGCTTATGCCTATAATCCCTGTACTTGGGAGGCTGAGTCAGGAGGACTATTAACAGTTCAAGGCTGGTTTGGGCTATACAATGAGCTCCAGGCCAGCCTCAGCTATAGAATGAAACCTGTCTCAAACAAAATAACAACAGGGCTGGAGAGATGGCTAAACAGTTAAGAACGCTTGCTGCTTTTGCCGAGGCCCCAAGTTCTAGCACCCATGTCAGATGGCTTGTAACCACCTGTAACTTCAGCTCCAGGGGATCTGACATTCTCTTCTGGACTCTGCAGATATCTGCACTCAATCCACATACCTACACACAGACACACACACAAAGATAATAAAAAAACAAGCATAACAACAAAAGTCTATAGATAAAAGATATTTAAAAGGCATAACCAACTGCAATATATGTATCTCACTTGGATCCTGATCCAAGTGAAAAAAACAAAGGATTATGAAACGAGAAATTAAAATAACTAGATATTAACAGAATATTATGTTTTCAAAGAAATGATAACAATACCGTAGTAGTAGTAGTTGTTGTTATTATTATTTGTGTGTGTTTTTCTGAGGATTAAACCCAGGGCCTCCTAGGCATGCTTAGGCATACTTTATCACTGATGCCCTCTGCCCATTTTTTTTAAAGTTTAAATACAAATGGAAAATCTACAGACCAAATGATATGAAAATTTGGATTTAGTGCAATATAAATTTGCTTTAATATATTGGTGAAGGAGGCAGAGAAAGAGTATAGGGAACTATAACTGAAACGATCATGATTAATAATTAAAAATCAATATTGGAATTCATTATACTTTCTATATTTGTATATATTTAAAATTTTCCATTATTAAAGGATAAAGTGGGGCTGGAAAGATGGCTCAGCAGTTAAGAGCACTGGCTGCTCTTGCAGAGGACCCAGGTTCAATTCCCAGCACCCACATGGTGGCTAACAACCATCTATAACTCCAGTTCCCGGGGATCCAATGCCCTCTTCTGGCTTCTTCAGGCATTGCATGAACATGGTGCACCTATATACATGCAGGCAATAAACTCATACACAGAATATTAAAAAATTTTTAAATAACAAAGACAAATTAAAATAAATTTTAAAATCCAAGCAATTGAAACAGTTTAGAATAATGGAAAGAACATGGAACTGAGATCATAAATAACATGCTTTGAGTAACCCAACAACCTGCTTGGCCTTACATGACAGTCACATCTTGGTGGCTAAGAGGATGGAGTGTGTAATCAGCAACATTTAGCTCAGTCCCTAGTCTTCCAACTATAGCAAGCAAGAGGACTTTGGTAAATTATTTAACTTTTCTATATTTCAATTTCTTTACCTATAAAAGGAAGATGACATTGCCTCCAGGTCATTAATAAAAAACTTTGAAGCATGACTGAGATCAGTATTTCTCAAGTTCTAAGGCCAGATAATACAACTAAGATGATAAAAGGTAGGCTTTTGCAAAGAGCATATTGCTTCAGTGGAACTTTATCAAAAGGTTCAACCAGAAAAATTCAACTTATAAATGTTTTTTTTTTTTTTTCTCTTTTGTTAGAAGGCCTTCCTCTGGTCCCAATTGCAGGCCCCAAGGACTTGTGT
>NW_008350402.1:2755972-2775836 GCF_000622305.1 Nannospalax galili
GGTGGGCCTCGAACTCACAGAGATCCGCCTGCCTCTGCCTCCCAAGTGCTAGGATTAAAGGTGTGCGCCACCATGCCCGGCATATTATAAAAATGTTTTAAGAGCAATGAATACCCACATAGTATTCAATAAAGTCTAACAATTACTAATATTTCACATTTAACTCTTTCAGCATATATACACATTGTTATTATCAGCATTTTGATTGTTTTATTAGAGTTCATTACAGACACTGAGATCATTTGTTCCTAAATCTTAGCCTGGGCTAGAGATGGAGCTCAATTGGTAGAGTGCTTACCTACCATGCTCAAAAACCTGGATTCTATTCCCAGCACTGCATAAACCAGGCATGGCTATATACACCTGCAATTCCAGAACTCGGGGAGATGGAGGCAAAAGGATCATAAATTCAAGCCTGAGCTACATGAAACCTGTCAAATAAATAAACAAAACAAAAACCCCAAAACCCCCAACAAAAAACCAAAAAAATTCCCCAAACTAAATCCCGGCATATTATCCCTTTAGAACAGGATGATGCCATACTTAACCACAGTATAGTGACCAAATGCAGCCTGACAATAGTGATGGATACTATCTAGTCCCAGCTGGCCTGAAACTCACTATGTAGACCATGCTGGGCTTGAACTCAGAGATCCGCCTACCTCTGCCTCCCAAGTGCTGGGATTAAAGGCGTGCACCACCACGCCCAGCTACTCACCAACGTTTTTATAACATTTTGTTTTCATTCAAGAATCCAGTATAAGATCATGTATAACATTTAGTTGTCACGTCCCTTCAGTATCTTCTAATTGGAATAGTTTCTTAGCCTTTCCTTGTTTTTATAATACTGATATTTTTAATTTTTTGCTGGGGGGTTCTTTTTGAGACTGGGTCTCCTATAGCTCCAGCTGGCCTGGAACTTGCTATGCAGACCAGGCTGGCCTTGAATTCATATAGGTCGGCCTGCCTCTGCCTCCCAAGTGCTGTTATTTTTAATTTTTAAAAATATACCGCTAGATGAGGAACAGCTGACCCTTCTAAAAAAAAGACCTCTAGATAGGCTGCCTAGATTCACCAGAAGGGTAAGTAGTGGGGAATGGCTGGGGGTGCCAACGACACAGCAGACAGCAGCAGGGATATCAGAGTATAAGGGCTCTAGTGGGGGGAGGGAGGCTATGGGAGGGTACTATCTGGGAAGTGGGTGTAAAAATAAATAAATTTTAAAAAATACTATTTTTATTTTATGTGTATGAGTTTATTGCCTGCATCTATATAAGTGCACCCATGTCCTGCAATGCCCATGGAGGTCAGAAGAGAGTGTCAGATTCCCCTGGAAATGAAGTTATGGATGGTTGATAGCTGTCATATGGGTGCTGGGAATTGAACCTAGAACCATCTCTCTAGCTCCATACTGGTATTTTTTTTTTTTTACTACAACTGTTGTTTGAAAAGTAAAGAGATATCCCTCAACCTGGACTGGACTTATTACTTCCTCAGATGTGAGGTTATTGCACTGTTTTCCTCTCAGTACTTTATGTTGGCAGACACCTTATTTGTGATGGTCCATTATTTGTGATGTGAACCATAAGCTGCTATTCAGCAGACTTTTCCAAACATAAATTTAATAACAGTTAAATATATGACAGCTTCTACAATTATCAAGCTTACCTGTTCACATACATCACGGCACATTTGGTTATCCTTTGAATGGTTACAACATGCTGCACCTAGGAAGGAAAAAAATAAACATGATGTCCTACTGTTAAACTATCAGATGATAATACAAAGTGATATTCAGGGACTGGAGAGATGGATCAGCTGTTAAGAGTATGGCTGCTCTTGCAGAGGACCTGGGTTTGGTTCCTAGCACCCACATGGTGGCTAGCAACCATCTGTAATGCCAGGTCCAGGGGATTGGATGCCTTCTTCTGATCTCCTCAGACACTGCACGACACAGATACACCTACCTACATGTAAACAATACACTTATACACATAAAATTTAAAAAAAATTTAAAGTCTGGTAGTCAATAGATTTTTTGTTTCTTTAAAAAATCTTTATTATAATTTTTATTTTATGTGTATGAGTGTACTGCCTGCATATACGTAAGTGCACCTGCGTTGTGCAATGCCACAGAGGTCAGAGAGGGTATCAGATTCCCCTGGAACTGGAGTTAAGGACAGTTCTTAGCCACCATGTGGGTGCTGGGAATCGAACCCAGATCCTCTGCAAGATCAGTCAGTGCTCTTAACTGCTGAGCCATCTCTCCAGCCCCCATATACCACATTTTATACTAAGCTTGTTTCATACAGTATATCATTCAGTACTTAAGTATTTGAGTATTATAAAAAATATTTTTTTTACCTATAATACAAAGCCATATGATTTAAAACAGAGTAAAATTTGTTTAGAACATGTTGAATTTGAGGTTCCTACAGGACACTCAGATGGAAACTCTGGTAAAGTCAGAAGTCAAAGCTTAGAGTACAGTAGAAGTCAGGTCTAAAGATCAGCAAGCCATCAGAGTAAGGGAGGTATACAGATATGACATTGCCTAGGAGAGTCTCCACTGAAAAGCCAATGTAGCACCAGATCCTAAAGAACAAACAGCAACACTTGAGATATCTGAAGAAACAGGAAAAGCAGAACTAGAACAGCCAGAGAGAAGTCAACCATAGTGACAGGGAAGGGAATAGCGTCAGATGCCAAGGGTCAAATTAGAAAAAGAAAATGAGAGCGTGGTGGCACACACCTTTAGTCCTAGCACTTGAGAGGCAGAGGCAAGTGGATCTCTGTGAGATCCAGGTCAGCTTGGTCTACACAGTGAGTTCCAGGCCAGCTGAGGCTACAGGGATACCGTCTCAAAAAGACCATAAATAAATAAATAAATAAATAAATAATAAATAAATAATTTACCTAGAAAACCACCTGCTGGCTGGGTGTGGTGGCCTATACTTGTGATCCCAGCACTTGGGACATGGAGGCAGGGGATCAAGAGTTCAAGGCCAGGCTGGGCTACACGAGACCCTGTTTCTTTTCTTTTTTTTTTTTTTTTCATTTTAAAAGTCATCTGCTAGCCAGGCGTGGTGGTGCACGCCTTTAATCCCAGCACTTGGGAGGCAGAGGCAGGTGGATCTCTGTGAGTTCAAGGCCAGCCTGGTCTACATAGTGAGTTCCAGGACAGCTGAGGCTACAGGGAGACCCTGTCTCAAAAAGACCAAAAAAAAAAAAGTCATCTGCTGAACATCTCAGGCAATTTCCTAATTAATTAAGTGTATGTATGTATGTATGTATGGGGGCATGCATGCCATGGACTGTAGATGTTAGAGGACAACTTGTTGGAGTCTATTCCGTTCCTTCCTTCTACCATGTGGGTTCTGGGTATTGAACTTAGGTCATCTGGCTTGCTAGCAAGAGCCCTTATCTGCTGAGCCATCTTACCAGGTAATTTCTGTGGAGCCAATAAAAGTTAATGATATTAAAAAGTAAATGAGGGGCTAAGGAGACAGCCTAGTTGGTAAAATGCTTGCCATGCAAATGTGAAGATCTAAGTTTGAATCCCCAAGCACTATGTAGCCCTGGCTGGCTTGGAGCTCTCTATGTAGACCAAGCTGGCCTTGAATCCAGAGATCTACCTGCCTCTGCCTCCCAAGTACTGAGATTAAAGGTGCACACCACACTCAGCCTATGCTTCATCTTTTCTATAAATTGTTGTACTCAGATGAACAAGATGACAACAGATGAGAATTTTCCTTTCTAGTTCTGGTCAGTACTAGAGATAAATTCCATATCATATATATGGAAACTAATATACACACCTTTGTATTAATTATTTTCTCCCTGCTGTGACCAAATACCTGACCAGAACAACTTCAAGAAAGAAGGGTTTATTTTGACTCATATCCCATGATGGCAGGGAAGGTATGGAGGCAGGAGGCTCCCTGCTCACATCTGGGTAGGAGAGAGAAAGAGAGATGAGTATTGACACCCACCTGGCTTCCTCCTTTTCTCTTTTTATTAGTCAGAAAGCAAATCCCATAGGATGGTGGCACCCATCCACATTCAGGATGGGTCTTCCTTCCTCAGTTAAAAAAAAAAACCTCTCTGCAAACATCCCCATAGGCAGGCCCGGAGGTATCTCTTAGGCGATTCTAAGTTCAATCCAATAGAAAATGAAGATTATATATGTGTGTGTATGCATATTTTGATGTTTTTCCTTAATCAGAGCAAGCACTGAGACCCAGAGCCAGGTCTAGGGTGGGGACTCAGGTAATATTCATACAACAGCAAGGAGTATGACTATAAAAGAATGAACAAAACAAAAAAACCCAACCTACCAATACTATTAACTGACATGGAAAGACTGAGAAATATTTCCAGGAGTTGATAAAGTGATTAAAAAAATTCAGTTTCTGACTATTGATATAATCTTGACATATCCATTAAACAGCTAAATGAGAGTTTTCCACTTAAGCAAAGAAAATGAAGAGAAAATGCTGTCAACTGAAGTTCCTTGAAAAAGCCACTTTTAGTTGAATATTCTACAGACCAACTGATTAGTCCTTCCAAATAGGGGTAAATGGAAATGTTGCAGTGACTGGAGGGAAGACCAAATTATCTTGGGCTATCTTTAGTCCTCTAAAGAGCCATTTATCACCCATCTCTCTAGCAGACCAAGCATTCTTTTGACAATCTTTGACAATCAGGCAAAACCTTTGGAATGCATTAACTTAGAGGATCTAACTAGCTTCCACTAACACAAAAGTAAAGCCTGTGATCAGACAGCATTTGAAACTTCAGCAGGAATCTTCCACTTTGTTATGAACCTCCTACCTGATGTCCCCACCATAATATTTAGTAATTGCATTGATTTATGACTTTCTTTTGTTCTCTGACTATAGAAGTTCTTCCACAGTGGACATGTCTTCTAAGGTAACCTGAATCCATGTTCTTGGGCCATGGTCATGCAGATTTCACTCAGAATAAACTATTTCTTATTTTCCTTGAAGCAAGAGCTATGTTTTGCCTTGACAGTGCAGCGACTAAGAAGTCAAGTAAATAAAATGTTTCAAGAAGGATGCATTGGGTTAGATGTTGTTGTCATGTAAGGCGGATTCAAATCCATCACATTTTTTAAGACTCTAAAAGATACTGGTGATCTTAAATAAATGTCATCAATGTGGAATGGCGAGAGCAAAAGCCTGAGTTCAAGAAGGTACAGACAACTCTTTCCAGGATTAGCACTGTATAATGAAGAATTTGGGGTGGTTTTTGGTGGCCTTTGTTTTTGGGAGGAAGGACTCTAAATCCTTGGACTGCCTCTATAACAGGAGTGCCTTGTTCTGATATGAGTGACCCAGTCTTACCTAGATAGCTTCAAGAGGAGGGCTAGCCAGGCTTGAAAGACTAGCCTTGTAACTAGAGGGTTGGAGATTTAAGTCATTTATCAACTTGACCTCTCAGCCTCTCAGTCTTTGGGGGAGTAGGTGGGGAATAGGGAAACGGGGATTGAGTTCAACCATTTGACAAATAGTTCAGTTATTCCTGTAATAGAACCCAGATAAAACCTCTTGACAGAGCAACTCAGTGGAGCTTCCCTGGTTAGTGACTATATTGATGTGCTTGGAGAGAGTGTATATATATATAATATATATATATACCGTGAGAAGGCAGAGAAAGCTCTGCATTTCTTCCCAGACCTTGCTCTATGCATCTATTTGATTAGTCCTCTTGATTTAGTATCCTTTGAGTTATACTCTGAGCCGCACAAGAGTAATTTTAAATATATTGCTTCCTTGAGTTGTTCTAGAGTTACTAAACCTGGGTCATGGGAACACTAGATCTACGGCTAGATGAAAAGTAGTGTGTGTTAGGTCTGAAGAGATGGCTCAGCAGTTAAAGAGTGGTTGCTACTCTTCCAGAGGACCTGAATTCAGTTCCCAGACCCATATCAGGTGTCTCACAACCTCCTGCAGCTCCACTTCCAAGGGATCCAACATCCAATTCTGGTTTCTATGGGTACACACACACACACACACAAAGAGAGAGAGAGAAAGCCACATAAACATACACATAAAACTTAAAAAGTAAATCTTTTTTTTTTTTTGTCTTTTTGAGACAGGGTCTCCCTGTAGCCCCGGCTGTCCTGGAACTCACTATGTAGGCCAGGCTGGCCTTGAACTCACAGAGATCTGCCTGCCTCTGCCTCCCGAGTTCTGGGATTAAAGGTGTGTGCCACCACGCCTGGTCAAAAGTAAATCTTTTTTAAAAAAATGTGAGGGGCTGGAGAGATGGCTCAGTGGTTAAGAGCATTGGTTGCTCTTGCGGAAGACCCAGGTTCGATTCCTAGCACTCCCATGATAGCTAACAACCATCTGTAACTCCAGTTCCAGGGGAATCTGATACCCTCTTCTGACCTCAGTGGGCATTGCACAACACGGGTGCACTTATATACATGCAGGAAATATACTCATACACATAAAATAAAACTAATAAATTTAAAAAAATGTGTGAATTGGGTGAGACAGGAGCTAGCTTCCCTTAGGCAATAAGGGTGGGACCCATGTTAGATCAATATCCAGTCACACAGTATGGGACCCCTCCCTTGACCCAGAAACTTTCTGGTTGGGCCTGAGGACTCCTTAATGGCTTGGTCTCCATGCCCTCAAAAATAATCAATCTCAAGAGAAATTATCTCAGTTTCCATTCATGTCCTGCCAAAGAACCCATAAAGACCATGGGGCCAGGCAGTGCAAAGGTAGCCCTCCCTGAGAGCCCTCCAACTCTCGGGAGTTCTTTTGTAAAAAAAAAAAAAAAAATTATTTTAATTTTATGTGTATGAATATTTGCCTGCATGTATGTAAGTGCACCCATGTGTGCAATGCCCATAGAGGCCAGAAGAGAGTGTTGGATCCCCTGGAGCTAAAGTTAAGCACTGTTGTTAGCCACCATGTAGGTGCTGGGAACAGAAACCAGTGCTCTTAACTGCTGAGCCATCTCTCCAGCCCCCAGGAGTTCTTTCTTATCTTAATAAATCTTTGGTGACAGTTCAGTGCTAAGGCCACCAAGAGCCAAGAAGGGTTCCTTTGTACTCAAAGTACCCACATCATGGGAACTTCTGAAGTAAGGCTAGTATATGTAATAAGGGTAGTCTTGTTAGGGGCCATGCCCTTTAACTTGCAGGGTCTGTGCTGACTCTGGATGATTAGCTTCAGAACTGAACTGTAGTATATCCAGCTGAAAGTTAAGCAGAATACAGAGAAATGAAGTGGTTTCTGAAGTGAGACTTGGGCTCAAGAGAAGGTATTATGCTTGGGAATAGGGACACAATAGTGAACAAGGGTTGCATTCTTTAATTTCAGGCAAGTTACAGTCTTGTGACAGTATAACTGGAGTTTTAGGGGCAAAAGGCCAGGTTCCAGGAGCTCCAACAGGATAGGCTTGGCCACCTATCCTAATATATCAATTAAAGACATAAGAAATAGTGAAAAGCAGAGAGATTTAATCAGTGGTCTAGGAAGAGGAACAAAGGAGTCCAGTGACCCCAAGTTTGTCTTTGGGGTACTGGTGTTAACTTTACATTTAAACAAAGAAGGAACTGGAACAGGGAGGAAGAGGTCTGTATAAGCAGTACTGGTTAAGGTGTGATCTAGATGATCATTGTTTTAGTTCTTTGCAAAAGGAGAGCATAGCTGGGGGGATCAATTTGGTTCCTATAAGATGATTACTTCTGATCCAGAATGCAACCTTGCCCCCACCATAAGTACTTTATCTAGGGAGTAGGAGGGGAAGTGGTCTGTCCTGGAAGATTTTGCTGTTCCTATGGCTTAGAACAATGGTTTACCTCTGTGTCTCAGCCTTGAAGAGGGGTGAGACAGACTAGGCACACAAATACTCCTTGAGTGATCAACATGCCTACGTAGTCAAGCAGACATCTGAGCCAAAGGAGTGGAGACTGACACAAAAGAAGGAAGAGATGCCAGGTTTTCTCCTGCTTTTAAGTCACCTTGTGGGGTCAAGTGAAGAGTTCAATGCTTTCTAGTAAAAACAATTTCTAAGTGACTGTTATGGTGAGGATTTAAAGAAAGAGATAAATAAAGAGGGAAGGAGATGCCATTTACTTTCCATGGGAAGCAGAGTGGGTCTAATAATAGTGTTGAGATGTGCAGGGTAGGGGCTTGAGCCAAACTAAGGTCTGAAATGGCCACCCTTGAAGAACTGAGAAAGAGGACAAATATAGATGTGTTTTTCAAACTTAAGCACGTGGAGGCCCAAGGTTGATGTCAGGAATCATCCTCATTGTTCTTTCATCTTATTCTTTTAGGCAGGATCTCAAGGAAACCCCAAGTTCACTGATCAGCTTAGCCTTGCCAGCCAGCTTGCTCTGAGGATCTTGTCTCTGCTTTTTGAGGTTGGAATTTGCACACCCAAATGTAGGTTCTGGAGATCTGAACTTGTCTTCACACTTGTGTGGCAACAGCTTAAACCACTGAGCCACTTCTCTAGCCCCTAATGGTTTTTTTTTTTTTTAAAAAAAAAAAAAAAAAAATGACATTTTACAGTATATTTTTCTTATATTTAAAATTTTGTTTTGTGTGTATGTGAGTGCGCACAGGCCACAGCACACACACATAGAGATGAGAAGTCAACTGCAGGAGTTGGTTCTCTTCTTCCACTATGTGGGTCCTGGGAACTGAACCTGGGCTTTACTCACTGAGCTGTCTTGATACCCCCAAACATATTTCTTTACTGCAGGACTTCAGGAGGCTGTTTAGATGCTAATGGCACTGTTAATCTGCTAAAGAGGGACCTACCACAGAGATTTCTTAAGCATACAGAACACTTCTTTCATGTCACTCATTAACATTTCATTATGCTAGCTTGAGAAATATCAAGTCAGAGGAAAGGAAAAAGGATGCCAAGCATAATTATGTGAACAGAGGAATTCATAAATTCACTATTGAGATAAGCAGCAGACACATACATTCTAGAGTGTAAAAGATACAGCTGGATTGACTGGGGCTGTCTAGGACTGCAAAGCCAGAGACAAGGAGTTGAAAACACTACATTTCAGAACTAGACCTGGTACAATTATGTGTAAACATATATATGTATATATATACACATATATATATATATATGCACAACATAATCCTCCATGCAAATAAAATTGACAATTTTTGTATGCATATGAGATAAAAACTGGTTTTTAAACTGAAAATAAGATTAGTACTGGGGGTAAAATTAAAGAATAGACGAATAAAAAAAAGTCTTCTTTAGATCTTAGTAACAAGGCTACTAAGTTCAAAACTGGAAACTGTTTACCCACAAAACAATGACAGGATTTCTGATGTTAGTGACATACTTTGTTTTCATCTAAGCCAACTGTGAGGCTAGTTTTCTTTACTTTTCTTTTTTGCTTTTTTGACAAAGGGTCTCACTAAGTAGCCCTGGCTGGCCTGGAAATTCTTATGTAGACCAGGATGGCCTTGAACTCACAGAGATCTGCTTACCTCTACCTCCAGAGCACTGGGATTAAAGGTGTGTGTCACCATGCCTGGCTGCAGCCAGTTTTCTAACAGTAAGTCTATGGGAAAAAGATTCTGAATATTTGATTTAGAAATTCTAAAATATAGCCCAGTGGGGTGGCTCAGACCTGTAATCTCAGTACCTGGAGGAGGAGGCAAAAGGATCAAAAGGAGTTCAGGTCAGCCTTGATAAAACAAGTCTGAGGTGAAAACAAAAAATTAATGCCCTTTTAAATTTTATTTATTTATTTTTATGTGTATGAGTGTTTTTGTGTAAACCCATGGAAGCCACAAGGGGCATCAGATCCCCTGGAACTGGAGCTCTAGAGGGTTGTTAGCTGTCATGTCGCTGCTGGGAACCAAACCCAGGTTCTCTGGAAAGAGCAGCCAGTGTTCCTAACTGCTGAGCCATCTCTCCAACCCCTAAAAACATTTTTTTAAAGGAAAAAATTCTAAAATAAATATTAAAATGTCACTATGGTTCACAAGGAAAAGAGTGCCCCAATTATCAGTGTAAACAGTGCCTTGTATTAGTGTTCTTCAACACAGCTTGACACCCTACAATGTCACAAACTACCTCCATTTCAAAGGCTGCTAGATCTCCAGCCTCATTAGAATGGGAAGGCTGCAGGAAAATGGGCTCCCTGCGTGATACCAATGGGCTTCTTTGAAGTGCTCTGGATGCTGGCACTTTATACTATCCTCTAACACAAAGGTCATGTGAGGGCAGAAAATCCAGCTGATCTTGAGCAAAGATAACTCAGAGTAACATATGGTCCCAATAAACACCCGGCTTAACAGCAACAACAAATCAGGCAGATAGGAGTCTGATTTGGGGCTAGGGACTTTTGGAAAAAAAGTTCCTTGGAGCAAAGGTCTATTTAAAACAGAATCATAAATTGTGCTACAATTAAAACTCTAATAATAACTGAAGACTTTATTTTAAATGTGTTTAAATTTAAAATATTTAGATAATATATATAAAATTTAAATATCCTTTTTTTATTTTGGTCTTTTTGATACAGGGTCTCCCTGCAGCCCCAGCTGGTCTGGAACTCACTATGTAAACCAGGCTGGCCTGGGTCTCATAGAGCTCCGCCTGTCTCAGCTAGGACTTAAAGGCCTGTGCCACCATGCCTGGCTTATATTTACTACTTAATGGTGAAGGTCAAATTTATTGTAGACTGATTTCCAAATGTGAAGGAAAGTTGCCAGAAAGAAACTACCTTCTGCAAGGCTGTTGAACTGATTAGAACTTCAGGGACTGTGGAGAGGTTAGAATGTTGCAAGTTCAGAGCCTAGTTACAATTTATCTTTGGCTATCTTTAGCCCACTAAATAGCCATTCCTTGCTAACCTCAATGTTGGACTAACATCCTGTGACTAACAGATAAAAACCTTTTGGAATGTATTAACAAAATTCTAGTTTCCATTAACCAAAAGGCTAAGAACACATCAGACTGTACAGGACGCTTAACAGCAGAGGTTTCCCTGCTCACTGCAACTCACCATCACTGCATATTAAAAAGTGCCTTGATTTATGACTTGCTTTGTTTTGTTACTATAAATCTTCATCAAATTGTTACAATGTTGGAACATGGAATTCGGGATAACCTAAATCTGTTCCCAGGTCATGGACACTGCTATTTGGCTTCAGAATAAACTATTTTTTATCCCCTTTGAGGTGAGAGTTGTGTTAAAATTAAAAATAAAGTTAAAAACAAAGTTAAAATTTAAAATAATTCTTTTTTTTTCATACAGGAAAAAGTCACAAAAATTGGAAAATAAAGATGAAAAGGACAATGATTTCTACTCCCACTGTCCTGCCACAACCTCTGCTGACATTCTGGAATTTCCTTCCAGTTTTCCAAAAGCTTTTTCTGTCAAAATAGGATGAAAGAGGACAGCCTAAAATCTAGTAATAACCCCTTTCTACTCTCAACCGCATTCCTCTATAATAGTGCACTTCCACCCTGAGAGGACTGGCCCCCTTCTACAGGCTGGGAACCTCTGATCCATCACAGTTCACATTGATTCTTAACCTCAGACATTACTGTCTTAGTACACATTTTTCTTCCTTTTAAACAAGAAAACTTATTAGAATCTTTAACACTACGTATTTTAAGAAATACATGTATGCATGTACTCAATTTGTATGCTTTCATTAATGACATGGAGAAATTAAAATGCAATTAATGTAGTAATTAAAGGTCTTTATCTTTTTTTAGAGCAATTAAAATGGATTAACTGGGTCATCATTCATGGGGGAGGGGGGGGAGCCCAAACGAAAAGCCCTTCAATGCCTAATGTTTTCTATAAGGTAATTTATTCTAGAAATATTTGGGTTTTACAATTTGATTCTAATTTGTTTGCCTTATTTGTTCATTTAATTTGTGTAGTTTAAAACTGTGCTTATTGCCATAAAATGGAACAAAGAGGGAATTCAAAATAAATCTTTATATTGTCATAAAAAAAGCATAAGTTTTAACCTCAAAGATAAAAAGATGCAGGGCTGGAGAGACGGCTCAGCAGTTAGGAGCACTGCTCTTGAAGAGGACCCGGCTTTCATTCCCAGTACCCACATGGAGGCTAACCATCCGTAATTCCAGTTCCTGGGGATCTGATGCCCTCTTCTAACCTCTGTGGGCATTACACGACACACATGCACCAACCTACATGCAAGCAATTCACTCATACACATAAAATAAAAATAATAAAGTATTTTTAAAAATTGATGGCTCAGCAGTTAAGAACACTGACTGTTCTTGCAGAAGACCCGGGTTTGAATCCCAGCATCCACATGGCAGCTAACAACTCTCCGTAACTCCAGTTCCAAGGGATCTGACAGCCTCTTCTGTCCTCCGCAGGCATTCCACGACACGGGTACACTTACTTACATGCAGGCAATACACGCATACATATAAAAATAATAAAATATTTTTTAAAAAATTACCAAAAAGAAGATATACAAATGAAGTCTAGTTCAAGAGTCTGTGACAATAAAATTAATGAAAACCAAAAATGATTGTTAAAGGCTTTGTTTATTGGTTTTAAGGAGTTGGTATAGTCTAGAAATATCAGAGCTGGATTACCCAATAATCTGAACCCCTGAGCTCTGTCTGTTACTTTAGGCATGTATACTTAAGCACAGGCAAGGGAGCAGGAAGCATGTACCCTAGCCACATGCAGAGAGATGTAATTGCTAAGACCAAGTAGCACTTATGGAAACAAAATACACACCCTAATCTAAAAATAAGAAATATCCATAGAATTATAGGGCTCTTGAAGTTAAAAGGGATTTTGCTACAGAAGCGTCCCAAAAGCTATAATTCAATTTTGTTACTACAAAGCCATTCTTGTTTTCTTTCCTAAAGGAAATAGATTCTCTAATGAATGCTGCCTAAAGAATTATTAAAATTAGTGTATACAAATACATTTACATCTATCCCACACTATTAAAAGAAAAAGAACCCTGAGCAATTGCTGAAAAAATTCTAAGTAAAAAATTAAATTTAAAATATTGGATCTTTTTTTTTTTTTTTTTTTTGGTCTTTTTAAAACAGGGTCTCCCTGTAGCCACAGTTGCCTGGAACTAACTATGGAACCAGGTTGGTCTCCATTTTACAGAGATCTGCCTGACAGAGATCTGCCTGCCTCTGCCTTCCAAGTGCTGGGATTAAAGTCATGTGCCACCATGCCCAGCTAATCTTATTTTTATTATGTGAAAATCTTATTTTTAATAAAATTTTATTTTAAAAACAATTTGGATAGCCAAACTGGTCTACAAAGCCAGTTCCAGGTCAGCTGGGGCTATAGGGAGACCCTGTCTCAAAAAGACAAAAATAAAAATAATTTGGAAAATGACAATCACTAAAAACATTTAAATGTCAACTATAACTTTAATTTATTGGTTGTTAGCCTGAGCCTTTAATGGCCAAGCTATCCCTCCAGCCCATGTAATTTTAATTTACAAATACAGTCATGCAAACTGTCACATTTATTTCTTAAAAAACATACAAGCTGGCACCAGGGGGTTAAGCTGCAGCCCCATATATAGCACGCTGCTAGTGCTGTATTCATTATCAGTATAACTGCCAGGTTAGTTTTCTTTTCTTTGGAACAAGGTCTCATATAGCCTAGACTGGCCTCAAATTCATTGTGTAGCCAAAACAGTCCTTAACTTCTGATCCTCCTACCTCCAACCTTCCAAGTGGTAGGATTACAGGTATGGGTCACCATGTGTGAACTGGGGAACCAACAGGAGTACAGAAAACAAGAGAGAAGAGGAAACTGGATGGTAGTGGGTAAGTACAAAACACAAGCAGCTGGGAGGCAGAGAGGTACTCTCTCAAAGCAGCTGGTTCCTGGCAATTTCAGTTTCCCCAGAAGCCTCAGAGGATGTGCTAAAATTTCTCACCCTTGGTGTTGCATGCAATTTCCTGTTACAGGTTACATTTCAGCCCCTAATCTGAGCTACCTTCTTTCTGTTCCTTGGGGACAAAAGCACCTTAACTCAGATATTCATGATTATTAAACTAAAGCAGGTGACTCTTCTGAGGATTCCTCTATATGTAATTGCCAGTGTTCTTGGACAGTTTCCTAACCCATTCTGCAGGTCTCCTACGTGGAGTTACAGAGAGTTGTTAGCCACCATGTGGGTGCTGGGAACCACACCTGAGTGCTCTACAAGAGCAGCCAGTGCTCTTGAGCCAGCTCTCCAGCCCCTATTCATTTAGTTTTTGAGACAGAATCTCTCACTACACCTAGAGCTCACCAGGGAGCTCCAGGGACCCAGCTCTTCTCATCCCTTCTTTCCCAGTGTTAGGGTTACAGACACATGCTGGCGCTTGGCTTTTTATGTGGGTGCCGGGGATCTGACCTCAAGTCTTCATGCTTGCATGATAGGCACTTTACTGACTGAACTCTCCCACCCCACTTTCCTTTGAGAAAAAGCCTTGCAACAAAAATCCATGCTGGCCTGGAACTTGCTGTATAGCACAGGCTGGCTTCAAATTTGCAGTTCTCCTGCCTCTGCCTACTAAGTGTTGGAATTACAGGCAAGTACTATCATGCCTGACTCTTGTCCTCTTCAAGCTACCTCCACGCTTTAGAGCATCCATCACATCATATGCTACATGATGAAATCACAGTTTCTCCTCAAGTATTTTCTTCTGATTTAAGATGTAAATAGATATGTGCTAATTAACCCATATATTAGTAGTGTAGCTATTCTGCAATTCTTGATGATTTTTGTTTGATACATTTTAAGAGTGTCTCACTAGGTAGTCTAAGCCAGTAGTCTCAAACATGAGCTCTTCGGCCCTCTCTACCTCTTGAGTGCTGGGACTATTGGCATGTACCACTATGCTTGACTTTCTGGTTATATTAAATGTCTAAATTTCCCAGTAAATTGTAAGTTCCATGAAAGTAGAGATCATCTCCATTTTTTTTAATTAGAATTTTTTTGATTTATTTATTTTATGTGCATGATTGTTTTACCTGTGTACATGTAAATGCACCACGTGTGTGCAATGCTCACAGAGGTCAGAAAGGGGTGTCGAATCCCCTGAAACTGGAACTACAGGTGGCTATTAGCTGCCATGTAGGTGCTTGGAATTGAACCTGGGTCCTTTGCAAGAGCAGCTAGTGCTCTTAACCACTGATCCATCTCTCCAGTCCCAATCATATCTACTTTTGCATACTACTTTATAACTTAAGAAATGGTTTCTGGCACTATTGGCAGCTTAACAAATATTTGGGGCAGTCAGTTACTCCCATATGGGCCCTCCCCCCCTAGTCCCCTATCACTTTCTCTCTTTTTCCAGTGCTGGAATTGAACTCCAGTCTTCTACATGCTAAGCTGTTCTTCCATTAAGCTGCATCTTCAGTCCGGATTGGAATTTTTGACTCTCTTCCTGCCATACCTGCCAATTTTCTTCAAACTTGCCTGCTGTCCTTCCTATCTTAGTAAAAGGCATCAACTTTCAGTAAGCTGTTTAGGATAAAAACAAATAAAACAAAACAATCCTATGAGTAACCCTTAATTCTTCTTTCCCTCATTTCCCACATCCAATCCATCAACAATGCATCCTGAACATCTCCTCTTCTATCTCCACCACCACTTTCCCGAGTCACCATTATCTTCTGTTTGAAACAGTGCAATGGCTTTCTAGTTGCCCTTTACTGTTGCTTCATTATAAAAACTGTTTTGTTTTCATTTTATGTTTTAGCAAGAGCGATCTAAAATATCAATCAAGTCATGTATCCCTTATTTAAAACTTCTTGGTTTCTATGTGCACACAGAAGAAAATTAAGATGGTTCTAGCAAAGCTCAGCATGATCCAGCCATAGCTTACACTCTGGCTCACTTTGTTCCTACCATATAGATTTTCTGGTCCTTGTGTCTTAAGGCTCTGTTCTTCCTGAATCCAGCCCTATCTGTCACAAGGATAGCATCTTTCAGCCTTCAGAGCTTAGCTCTAAACTTTATCTTCTCAAAGAGACTGTTGTCAACTCTACACGAAGAACCACTCCCCTTCACACAGCTCTGTCACCATCTTATTTAGTTTCTTCATACCATACTTATCAAACCCAGAAGTCATTCTATCCACATGTCATCGATTTCTACTTCCCTAGAATATGTTTCTTGAGGCAGCACCTCTGCACTTAAAACAGGGCCTGATATACAGTGGCTTTATTTTGTTTTTTTATTTGTTTTCAAGAAAGAGTCTCCCTGTAGGCAAAGCTGGTGTGGAACTCACTATGGAGACCACACTGGCCTCTATTTTAGAGATCCTCCTGCCTCTGGCTCCCAAGTGCTGGGATTAAAGGGATGTGCCACCATACCCAGCTTACTCGGTGTTTTTTGAATAAGCAAACCTCATAATAGTATCTATCTTGCTTTTTAAAATTATTTATTTAACATATATGAATGGTCTGCCTGAAGGTATGCAAGTCCACCATGTGCATGCAATGCCCCCAGTGGCCAGAAGAGGGCGCAGATCCTCTGGAACTGCAGTTGTTCCAGGGGCACAGATCCCCTGGAACTGCCAATTGTTGGCTGTCACAAGGGTCCTGGGAACTGAACCCTGCTCTGTGGCAGAGCAGCCAGTGCTCATAAGTGCTGAGCTATTTCCCCAGTTCCTGTCTTGTTCTTTTAAAAGTCATATTTAGCCAGGCGTCGTGGCGCACGCCTTTAATCCCAGCACTCAGGAGGCAGAGGCAGGTGGATCTCTGTGAATTCAAGGCCAGTCTGGTCTACATAGTGAGTTCCAGAACAGCTGGGGCTACAGGGAGACCCTGTCTCAAAAAGACCAAAAAAAAAAAAGTCGTATTTATAATATATCAAACCCTTGACATTTTCTTACTTTCTTCTACGAATGATAAACGTGAAAAGTATAATTAATGAGTGCTTAAATCTAGATGCTGGACAGGAACTTTTAACACTATACAAGAATAAATGGTCATATCTGGTCTACCACTAGACCTAACTCTTTACAATGCGGGCCAAGATACTTCAATAGAAGAAAATCTGCTTTTGATTATTTTCTTCCAGTTAGGCGTTTCCTTTTTCTAACTTAAAATTCATTACATTCTTTTCCAGGATTCTAGGCTATTACATAATTCCTCAAATGTCAACTTGTTGAAACGTGGCCCTTAATGTCACACATCTTTCTCCTTTTGCACTGTTCCAAAACATCTTAAATAGAAACAGAGCTACCCAGGTGACATGAGACACAGACCCTGAGACCACAGCAGAGAGTTTCATGTGACCCTCCAATGACTGGGCAATGCTGTCATTCTCTTCCTTTCAGCCCCACATACAGAAGAGCTGGAGCAATAGAGCAGAAGGGGTTAGTGGCCTGGAAAGCTGTGTACCAGAGAAGACAGTCTTGGATGTGGGTAATGAGAGGGGA
The DNA here is from genome assembly GCF_000622305.1 of Nannospalax galili. NCBI lineage: Eukaryota > Metazoa > Chordata > Mammalia > Rodentia > Spalacidae > Nannospalax > Nannospalax galili. The sequence continues at coordinate 2,773,415 of NW_008350402.1, forward strand.
ACTGAGACCATCTGAACAAGAAAACAAGCCAGGCCTTCACTGAAATACAATTTAATAATTGTATTCTCAATTTCTGTTTCAGACGGAAGAACATTTTCTGTACTTTCTACAAATCCACAGTGGAAGCTTTTGTTCGTTATATTATTTCAATGTCCTTTATATCAGAAGTCCAAGATATATGCTTCCTGGAATTTAGTACAAGGAAAGACTCAATTGAAGATCAAACTTGGAATTTTTTTGACTCAAACAATGCAAATTATATGAGGTCATGGACTTCTGAGAGCTGGAAGGGCTATCAGAAATCAACTGGTCCAGAATTTTCTGGTGAGTTTCAGGATAAGGAAAAGGAGTCAAATATTAAACAAAATTTTTATTTCTCTAGCTATTTTATTTGGGTTTTTGTTGTTGATATAATTGTTGCTTGTTTTTGTCTTTTTGAGTCAGGGTCTCCCCAAATGGCCTGGAACTCTCTATATAGAACAGGCTGGCCTCGATCTTCCAAAGATCACCTGCCTCTGCCTCCCGAGTGCTGGGTTTAAAGGTGAGCACCACCACACCCACCTTCTATAGCTATTTTATTGAGATACAAATCACATATCATGAAATTCACCCTTTTAAAATACCTGAATTCAGTTACTTTTAGTATATTGTTATGCACTAGTAATTTCAGAACATTTTCATCATTTCAAAAAGAAACTCCACACAGCAATAATTCTCTATCTACTTATCAAATAAGTATCTTTGTCATGGGAATCCCTGGACCTTTTATTGTGAATTTGTAAGTTGGGGTTTTATTCAGTCATTCACACACATTGTTTTCTTTTTTGCCCTTCCTTCCCTCCCTCCTTCCTTCCTTCCTTCCTTCCTTCCTTCCTTCTATCTTCCTCCCCCCACCCCCTTCATTTTTTAACAAAATTCTTTTGAAACAGGTTATCACTCTATGGCCAAGGCTGGCCTGGGACTTGTGGTAATCCTCCTGCCTCAGCCTCCCAAGACTTACAGGTGTGAGCCTCTACACCTGGGTTGTCCAAATATATTTAAGAGCTAACATTTTGGCGTCTATTATGCTAAATGCTTTTCCTTCCTCCCCCCACCCCCTTCATTTTTTAACAAAATTCTTTTGAAACAGGTTATCACTCTATGGCCAAGGCTGGCCTGGGACTTGTGGTAATCCTCCTGCCTCAGCCTCCCAAGACTTACAGGTGTGAGCCTCTACACCTGGGTTGTCCAAATATATTTAAGAGCTAACATTTTGGCGTCTATTATGCTAAATGCTATGGATGCCTCGGTTAATTCTCACAATAAAATCTATATAAAAATGTCAATATCAAAGCAGAAAAAGATTAAGGCCAAGTAAAGAAGTTTTCCTAAAAGTTCCACTCTTCAGTAGTAGGTTAAGAATGGACAACTAATATTCTCTAGAGCATATCTTTGTACTAACTAGGGCCTAGAAAGGTAAGCTGAATTAGCCAAGAATTCATAGCATTCTTCCCCCCTCTTTGGTTTCCTGACTAGTTTATAGCTAAATTTGGAGCCCAATTACAGTTAACTAATCCCAGGTTCCTGACACATCTCTCCTTTCTTTAAAGCCCTGCCTTTCAAAAAAAAAAATGTAATTGTGACATTGTAGGCTACCTTAAAACCTTGTTGAGTTTGGTTTTTCCCAGGTGTCTCTCTCCCTGTAAGCAACGTACTCCTCCATCACTTTCGTCATACAAATCCCAGCTATCTTTTGATGACTAGTAGAGGTCAGCATCACACATTTTTTCTCCCCTCCTTCTCGCCTCTGTGTACCCACAGCTCTGCATCTCTCCTCTGGACATTTGGGCCTTGAATTTAAACTCCTTCGAGTTCTTGTCTTATCCCACCTACTAGCCTCAGGCCTGGCAGGAGTTAGTGTCAATTCTGAATGCTGGGCAAGTGCAGGGCAATCAAGTGCGCTGAAGTTTCCTATCCATCCACAGAGTGACTGCTTCAGGAGGAGCAAGAACACAGCTCTCGCCTAGCCGCCAGCCCCAGGGAGACTCACCGATCGGTAAGGCTCCGACCTCCCGTGCATCCCTAGGCAGGCTGTGGAATCCGGTCCTCACCACACAGAGGCCGGCTTCTCGCGACCCGGGCAAGAAGTAATAACTGGCCGGGACAGGGGAAGGCGGCTGCACCGACAGATCCCATCTGGCCAGCGGACCTGGTCCGCGGCTAAGACACGTCACTGCTTTTTGACAGGGACCCCGGCCAGGCGCGGGGTCCAGGCAGGGCAGGGGGCTTCGTCTGCAAGGTGACCGAGCAAGGCCTCGAACCCAGGTCACCGCCCCGGGACTCAGGTCTTGGAGACCCAGAAGGCGAGTGCGGGCAGCGGCCTCCTCCGTCCCGCCCTGGCATGCCGCTCCCGAGCGCCGAGACCCGGACGCCCGGGTCCCCG
>NW_008350402.1:2775975-2783028 GCF_000622305.1 Nannospalax galili
CCCGCGGCTACTCACCCGCGCTGCCGGGGGCGAGGCCCTCCGCCACCTCCGCGACCCCCGCCACGGCCAGCACCAGCAGCAGAGCGCCCCGTGGGGAGGCCCGGACGCTCGCCATGTCCCGGCCGGGCGGGTCCGAAGCCGCGGGATGCTCGGACCCCGCCGGGCCGCCTCAGCCGCAGGCCGCAGGCCCCGCCCCCTGCACCCAGGCCTCCTCTGATTGGCTGTAGCGCGCAGAAGCCCCGCCCCTGACTGCTTGGCGTTCCCAAAACCTCCCGGGGGGCGGCAACGCGCACCAGACCCTGGCTCTTTGTTTCGGGCCAGCTGTTTGTCGCCTTCAGCCTCGGTCTCCGGGGAAGTCAGAGGCTGGAGACCACTTTGGAAAGCTTCTGCATTCTCTCGGGGCGCTTGGGGCCACCGAGGGTCAGAGGCGGCTGACCTACTGAGAGCTCACACTGCAAGTCCGTCTGAAATCCAAGGGCTACATCAAGGCTGAACCGCAGGCAGGGGCTTCTCCCCTTCTTGCATCCTAGGTGATACTCTCAATAGCCTTTTTCTGGCCAAGTGCTGCCTTACCTAAGAAGGCGTGCCCCCTGGCCTCCCCCCCGACAGCCAAAAGGCCGGAGGCCGGGACTCGCACGGTGGCCTCAGCCTGCCACTCATGCATTGTTAAAACCTAGTCCTAGAGAAATGTGTGACTAGACTTGGAGAGCCTTGAGGTTCAGACTTGTTTCCAGAGGATTTGGAGGTTGAGAATGAGAGCGAGAGAGAGTCTAGCTATCAAAGTGGATTTATTGTGTAGACGCACTTCCCTCCCCCAGCCGCCAGGCCCCTTGAACAAATAGACCATCCATATTGGAGTTACCTTGCTGTTCAGGGATGATGTCAATTGCTTGTTTCCAGTTTCCTCCATTCAGATCTCTACGAAGCAGTTAACTTGCCCCTGGATCAGAGTGCAGCAAAGTACGGTAGTGGAACAGGGAGAGGCCTGACACACTCCTGAGTCCACATTGCACACTGTCCCCAACTAACCCTATGGCTCAGGCAGACCTTGAATTTGTCACGTAGCCCAGGCTAGCCTTGGTCTCCTCATCAAGTGCTAGGAGTTTAGGCATGTGCCACCACATCCAACTTCACATTGTATTTAAAATGTCTAACACAGTATTTGACACCCTGAATAATGCTAACACTCAAACTGAAATGAGAGATCTTCAACTTGGGCTATGGGACTAACTGGCTGAACTTATTTCTCACCTGTCCCCCACTCCTCAGTGACAGAGGAGAGTTGGGGCTGGAGAGATGGCTCAGTGGTTGAGAACACTGAATGTTCTTGCAGAAGACCAGGGTTCGAATCCCAGCGACCATATGGCAGCTAACAACTGTCCAAAATTCCAGCTCCAGGGGATCTGACGCCTTCTTCTGACCTCTGCAGGCATTGCATGACACAGGTGCACTTACACACATGCAGGCAATACAGACATACACATAAAATAAAAACAAGATTTTTTTTAAGAAAAAGAGAGAGGAGAGTCAAAAAGTCTAGAATGAAGACACCTGTAATATCAGCATTCAGGAAACAGGCAGGAGGATGGTGAATTTGAGACCAGCCTGGTGTATATTGTGAGATCTTATATTTTTCTTTATTTTTTTTTTTTTTCACACAGGGTCTCCCTGTAGCCCCAGCTGGCCTGGAACTCACTATGTAGACCAGGCTGGCCTTGAACTCACAGAGATCCGCCTGCCTCTGCCTCCCAAGTACTGGGACTACAGGCATGCGCCATCACACCGGGCTGTGAGATCTTATATTAAAAACAAATGATGGCAGGGGTGAGATAGCTCAGCAGTTAAAGCTGCTCTTGCAGCAGACCAGGGTACAGTTCCCAGTACCCACATGGTGGCTAACAGCCCTCTGTAACTCCAGTTCCAGGAGATCTGACACCCTCTTCTTACGTCTGTGGGCAATGCATGCATGGGTGGACTTATATACATGCAGGCAAAACACTCATAAACACACAGTAGAAACTATATAAACATAAATTTTATATAAATAAAAATAAAATAAAAAACAAAACCCAAGAGGGACAGTGAGGTGGCTCAGCAGATAAAAGGTGCTTGCTGCCAAGTCTGACGACTTGAGTTTTGCCCCCAGGGCCAACATGGTGGAGGGAGAGAATTGATTCCCACAAGTTGTCCTCTGACCTCCACATGGATGCTGTGGCATGTGTGCCCACTCAAATACATACATACACAAATAAATAAAAATGAAATAGTAATTTAAAAGCAAGTGTCTGGATTCTAGACTGTTCAATATGGTTTCCAGTAGCAATCTGTAGCTTGAGTATTTGAAGTGTGGCTACTCCAAACTTAAGTCAGATTGTGTGTGCGTGTGTGTGTGTGTGCGTGTGTGTGTGTGTATGTGTGCATGTGTTCACACATGCCTGTGTATGCCCAGGTATGTGCATATTATGTTGCACATGTGGAGGTCAGAGGACAACTATGGTGTTCATTCTTTCCTCCACCCTTTATATGGGTTCTGGGGATCAAACTCAGGTCACCAGGCTTCCACAGAAAGCACCTTTACCCTCTATCCTAGTTTCATTTCTGCTACTGTGACACATACCCTGACAAAAAGCAACTTAAGGAAGAATCATTTTATTTGGCTTATATATTAGTTATTTTTCTGTTGTTGTGATAAAATACCATAACCAAGCCAATTTATAGGAGGAAAAGTTCATTTTTGGCTTATGGTTCCAGAGGGATAAGAGTCCATCATGGCGGTGGGGCATGGCAACAGGGGCAGGCATGGTGCCAGGAGGGAAGATCAGAGAGCTCACATCTTAAACTGCAAACATGAAGCAGAATGAGCGAACTGAAAGTGGGGTGAGATGACGATGATGAACCCCTAGTGACATGCTTCCTCCAGCAAGACCCCACTTCCTGAAAGTTCACTGACCTGCCCCAGACAGCACCACCCACTGAGGACCAAGTGTTCAAATACTTGAGCTTATGGGGATATTTCTCATTCAAACCACCACAGCCTACAATTTCAAGTTGTATAGTTCTTTGTTTCTTTGTCCTTAAAAAAAAAGACTTTACTTTTTGAAAAAATATATTTTATTTATTATTTTTATTTTATGTGCGTGTATTGCCTGCATGTAGGTAAGTGCACCCGTGTCGTGCAATGCCCTCGGAGGACAGAAGAGGCCGTTGGATCCCCTGGAACTGGAATTACGGACAGTTGTTAGCTGCCATGTGGATGCTGGGATGCGAAACTGGCTCTTCTGCAGGGTCAGTGTTCTTAACTACTGAGCCATCTCTCCAGCCCCCAGACTTTACCTTTTAGGATAGTTTTATGTTCACAGAGAAGTTGAGCCCAAGGTACAGAAAATACATGTCTCCTGCCCTCTGCGTGCATAGTTTCCCCCATAACCTGCACCAGAGAGGTGCATGTATGACAATGTGTGAGCCAGCACTGACATTCCATTAACCAAGGATGAGCTATTGGGATTGTACATTCTATGTGCTTTAACAAATTTATAATAATATTTATCCACCATTATTTCTTTTACTTTTTTAAAATGTAGCTTTTTGAAAACTTAAACTATGTGGTTCCCTTTGGAGCTCACGTTGTATTTCTATTCTACAATTCCAGTGTAATCATCTTTCATTTTAGAAAAGATTGATAGTTAGAGATCAATGCGGCACTTTAAAATGTTTAATCACCAATGATTTGTTGTCCTTAGGCAGAAAGCTATTTATCTGTATTTTAGCTTAAAAAAAACAAACCCAAAACTCATCAAATCTCCCCTCTCTTTTTCCTTCCTCTCTCTGGTGCTTAGGATTGAACCCAGGGCCTCACACATGGTAGACAAGTGCTATACCACTGAGCTATGTCCCCAAGCCCCTCCACAAATCTTTTGATTAATGGTTTTGTGGTATATTTTCCCTATGATTGTACTTTTCTCTCTCCTTTTAAGACAGAGTTACTCTATTATCTCAGGCTAATTTCAAACTTGAAATCCTCCTGTCTTAACCTCCAGAGTGTTCAGATTACAGGCAAAATTATGAAACCCGGTCATAATTTTCTCATTAACCTGGTTGTATCCTTATATAAAGATATAGTTTAAAGTGATTTTCTAAACTGAGTGTGAGAGCACACATCTGTAATTCCAACACTTGGAAGGATCAGCATTTCAAAGTCATCTTTGGTTACGAGTTTGAGGCCAGCCTGGGCTCTATGAAAATCTCTCTCTCTCTCTCTCTCTCTCTCTCTCTCTCTCTCTCTTTCTCTCTCTCAGGAAAAAAAGAGAAACCAAAACAGAACAAAGAAGTAGGGACTGGAGAGATGGCTCTTCTCTCTCTCTCTCTCTCTCTCTCTCTCTCAGAAGAAGAAGAAGAAGAAGAAGAAGAAGAAGAAGAAGAAGAAGAAGAAGAAGAAGAAGAAGAAGAAGAAGAAGAAGAAAAGAGAAACAAAAACAGAACAAGGAAGTAGGGACTGGAGAGAGGGCTCAGCAGTTAAGAGCACTGACTGCTCTTGCAGGGGACCCAGGTTTGATTCCCAGCAACCACATGGCAGCTAACAATCACCTATGACTCCAGTTCAAGGGGATCTGATGCCCTTCTCTGGCCATGGTCACTGCATGTCCATGATACACTTGCATACATGCAGGCAAAACACTCATGCACATAAAATAAAATTTAAAAGTTAAAAAAATACAAGGAAGTCCTTAGCATAAAAACAATAGTTACTATGTGGGTATGTATTAAAGAAATTATTTTTCATTTTATAATACTTAAACATTTTTACTTTTTTATTTTTAATGTGTATGAATGTTTTGTCTACATGCATGTAAGTAAACTACATGCATGCAGTGCAGTGGAGGCCAGAAGAGAGAGTTGGATCCCTGGAATTGAAGTTAAGGCCAGTTGTTAGCCACCATGTGGGGTCTGGGAACTAAACCTGCATCTTCTGGAAGAGCAGCCAATACTCATAACTGCTAAGCCATCTCTCCAGACCCCATTTTATAAACTTTTCAAAAATAATTGACTGCTTAAAGCAAAATATTATGTGGAAGCAAAATATATATGAACCTTTAGAAAAACAATACTGGCAAAAACTTATCTCAGTTTTTGCTTACCTAAAAAAGCTTTTGTCTTTACTTTTGAAAAAAATATTATTTTAATTGGGTACAGAGTTCTAGTTTGACATATTTTCCCCATTGGACACTTTGAAGCTGCAGTTCATTGTTCTCCTGGCCTGCAGAATTCCAGACAAAAAGTTTTCTGCTTACACTCAACCTCACTCTTCTGGTTAATGTCAGGTTTTCCCCCCTTCTGTCTGTTTTAATGTTTCCTATTGATGTGTGTATTCCTGTTGCTGTGATAAGATATACCATGACCAAAAGCAACTTAAGAAATAAAGAATTTATTTTGGCCAAGTTTCCAGTAGAATACAGTCCATCATGGAGGGAAATTCATGGCACGGAGGCAGGAGCTCTAAGCAGAGAGATCACATTTCATCCCCACACAGGAAGCAGAGAAAGAGAAAACTCAGAAAATGGGGCCAGGCTATAAACCCTCAAAGCCGGTCCCCAGAGACATACTTCCTCCAGCAAGGTCCATCTGCTAAAGGTTCCATGACCTTCCCAAACAGCACTATGGACTGGGAACCAGGTGCTCAAGTACATGAGCCTATGGGGGACATGTCTCATTGAATCCCCAACAATGTGCTTTGGTGTAATACTTTGCTATGCTTGTCCTGCTTATGTAGTGGTGAGATTCTGGAACCTGTGGGCTCATGTTTAACTACATTTGGTAACTTTGGGCTATTAATTCCATTACTCACTGTCAGCCCCCTCCCTTTTTGACCTCTTCAGTAATTACAATTAAATGTAGCTGTAGTTTTTAGCCTGTTTTCTTCCCCTGCTTCATTTTGGATAGTACCTGTTGCTGTCTTCAAGTTTGCCGCTCTTTTCCCTGCAGTATCTGATCTGCTACTAATTTCAGGAATTATATTTTTTGTTTTGTCTTTTTTCCTTTGGAGACAGAGTATCATGTATCCTAGGCTGGCCGACTCTTCAAGTAGTTAGAATGACCTTGAGTTCCTCATTCTCCTGCCTCCACTTCCCGAATGCTAGGATCACAGGTGTGTTTCACAACACCCAGTTTGTGAGGTGCCAGGGATCCATGTAGCTTTGTACATGCCAGGCAAATGCTCTACCAACTGAGCTACATCCCAAGCCCCTCATATTTTCCAACTATAGAAGTTCCCGCTATATCTGCAATCTCCTCCTCATGCTATCCATGTTTCCCCTAATTTACATCCTTGAAAACATTTATAATTTTTTTTCATGGTTATTTAATGTCTTTGTCTGATGATTCTATCATCTCTATCTATTAATATTGAGATTTTTCTTGGTTATGAGTAATATTTTCCTGTTTCTTTACATGCTGAACAGATTTTGATTGCATGACATATGCATGAATTTTATACTTGGAGTGCTAAATTTGTGTGTATTTTAAAGACTGTTACTCTGGTTTCTTTTTGGCATACATTTAAGTTGCTTGAGGATCTACTGAGATCACACATCTGTTTCATCAATGCCACCATATTTTCCTTTTATATGATTAAATAGATTTAAAGACATGTACTTTAAAGTCCTTGTCTGCTAATTCCAACATCTGGGTAATCTTGGCAATGATCTCACTTGACTGCTTTTAATCTTGATAATTGATTGTATTTTCCAATTTCTTCATGACTAATAAATTTTTACTTTCTGCTGGACCTAGGACAAGCTCCATAAAAGCATGGTCCCTGCCGTTAGGACATGGATGTCACTGCAGCAGGAAAAATGGAAACTGTTGACATACAACTGAATGAACATTCTAGACCTATATATAAAGTATAATATGTGCATTTAACATTCAACATATTGGAAATGGTAAAAGAGCTTGAAGCTAAATCAATAAAAATTATTCTGTCCTAAGAATGGGGGATGGAGGAAAGACTGGATGAAAAGAAACAGGTCATTTAGTGGCTGCGGGATAGTATTGTCA
>NW_008350402.1:2783911-2794851 GCF_000622305.1 Nannospalax galili
TCTGCAGAGTTGGATTCCTAGAGGGAGAAGAGTAAGAATGATTAGAGTAGAAAAGAGTTAAAAGACTAATAGCTGAAAATTCCCCCATTTTTTTGGAAAACATAAATTGTACAATATAAAAGCTCAGTGTACTATAGGAAGGACAAGTTCAAAGAAATTTCAACCTGGTCACACCATAATCAAACTAATGGAACCAAGGATAAAATGAAAACCTTGAATTAGCTAGAGAAAAAAAATGGCTATCTGTAAGAAAATAATAATGCTACAGAGGAAGGCTAACATACATTAGAAACAATGGAGGTCACTGTAACCACCTCCACTGTGGCTGCCCTGGTCCAAACCATCATTATGCTTTGCCTGGTGTATTTCAATAGATTCCAATTGACCTTTCTTTCACCCTGAGGTCACTATAATCGCTTTTCTTTTCTTTTCTTTTTTGTTTTTTTGTTTTTTTTGTTTTTTGGTCTTTTTGAGACAGGGTCCCCCTGCAGCCCCAGCTGGCCTGGAACTCACTATGTAGACCAGGCTGGCCTTGAACTCACAGAGATCCGCCTGCCTCTGCCTCCCAAGTGCTGGGACTACAGGCGTGTGCCACCATGCCGGGCTATAATCGCTTTTCAATAAAACAATTATAGTGATCCTTTTAAGTAACTCAGTTTATATCATTTTGTAGAACTTTCTGAAGACTTCCCATCTCACTTAAAGGAAAAAATATCGAATTTATTATAGTATCTCTCAAGGTCTTGCACTCGTGCCTCCTTGCCTCTCTGACGTCATTTCTTACTGCCGGTGTGTTCCTTCTTGGTATACTCCAGTGAAGTCTTACTTTACACCTTTGCTTGATCCTCCATGGAATTCTGGCTTGGGTCCTTTGTACTTATCGTCCCGTCTGTCTGGAATCCATGTCTCCCAGAGAGTTAACACAGTTCTTCTGCCTCTTTTTTAGGTCTTATCTCAAATAGCCTTCCTTCATTGCCCGCCCAAAAATGACCACACAGCCTACCCCTGTACCTGCATTTTTTTTTGTTGTTGTTTGTTTTTTTGAGTCAAGGTCTCAGGCAGACCAGGCCAGCCTTGAATATACCATATAGCCAAGGGTGATCTTGAACTTCTGATCATCCTGCCTCTGCCTCCCATGTTCTGGGATTACAGGTAAGTGCCACTACCCAGTTCACCCCTACACTAGAGACAGACCCCTATACTAATAGACAAAGAAGACATTTTTCAGCTTTTGGGTTTTCAAAAATGCACATTTGAAATTATGGGCATGTGTTTTGGTTAATATATATTTTATCATATTAGAATCTAGCCTGAAAGTGTAGCTTGAACCCTAGGCCTATTGGAGACAGGAATTGGTAAAAAAGGAAATTATTTAGTTTTAGCAAAAACTGGGGAGAGGAAAGTTCTTAGTGTCTTTCCATCTTTCCCACAAAAATGTCAGAATTTTTAGAGAAGATGAAACAAGGCTAGAGAGATGGCTTAGTGGTTAAGACCACTGGCTGCTCCTGCAGAGAACCAGAGTTTAGTTCTCAGCACCCACATGGCACTAGCAACCACCTGTAACTACAGTTCCAGGGGGTCTGACACCCTCTTCTGACTTCTGCAGGTTTGCATGCATGTGGTGCACTTACATACATGTAGGCAAAACACTCATACACATAAAGTATAAAAATAAATAAAAATTTAAAAAGAATGCAGCGGTCAGTCAGATACAGTCCTTCCCATTCTTACCAGTCTCCAGTGATGTGAGTCCTCTAACACAGGAGGAGAAGCCCAGAGGGAAAAAAAGGGGTTGCTATGAGGGATGCATAGACACTCCAGGAAGGAGATCAGAGCCTCAGTTCCCATGTGGAGCTCAAAGAAGTTACAAACCTTAAATTCCTCTACATTCATCATGGTGAGGGTGTAGGACAGACGTGGCTTGCAGTGTGTCCCATTCCTTGTTCCTCACAGAAGAGTAGATGAAATGTTTTCTGTGCCCCTCATAAGAGGCAAAGTAAAAGCTGACTGAAAGCTGGGCATGATGACGTATGCCTTTAGTCCCTCAGGAGGCAGAGGCAGGCAGATCTCTGTGAGTTAAAGGCCAGGCTGGTTTACATAGTGAGTCCCAGGTCAGCTGGGGTTCCAGGAAGACCCTGTCTCAAAAAAGACCAAAAAAAAAAAAAAAAAAAGTTGAGTGACCTGAGGTCCTGAAGAGACCTCAAGTTCAGGAGGAGGAGCCCATAGCTGTGTGCATAGTCTGCACAACTGGAGGCCAGATGGAGATGCAGGTGTCAGCAGGCTAATGATGACAGCTGAGGACCAGATGTCCTGCCTTCTCCCCAGCCCCAACTGCTGGTTTGAGCTCTTTATATTTCTTTAAAAACTAGGGAAGATGTTTGAGAATGGCCTTGACTAAATTAAGAGCCCCTGGACTGAGGTTAAGTTTTAATCAATCAGGAAGAACGGGATGTGCAGAGGCAATTGTTTATCCTTTTGAAGATCACAGCGCACTGTCTAGAAGTTGTTGCTTGGAAGGAACTTCTTAGGCAGAGGCAACATTTTCCAGTTGTGTATCATGCTTACTATTACTTTAACAACTGGGAATGTGGCCTTGGAGAACAAAGCCTGCCTGTTGCCTTGGGGCAGAACTGGCATAAGTGATATCCCCACTGACTCCTCTAGAGAGTTCTCAGAGGAGGAAGTCCTCCCACACAGCATTTAGCACCAACATGTTACAAAATTTACCACTGTGCTCTTTGACCTACGGTACCCTCAATGAAGAGCTCCCTACAAACTTGAGTATGTGAGCATGAAATTATCCTGTCTTCTATTTATTGCCTTTAAATTTCTGTAGCTTTCAAATAAAAAAAATAGGTATATTTAAGGGCTGGCAATATGGCTGTGTGAATAAGAGTGCATCCTACTCTTCCAGAAACCTGAGTTTAGTTCCCAGCACCCATGTTGGGTGGCTCACAACCACCTGTACATCCAGCTCAAGTGTACCTAACACCTCTTCTGGTTTCTAAATGCACCTGCACTGATGTGCACATACCTACACACAGACATGCACACATACAAATAATTTTAGAAAAAAACATAAAAATTTTATTTTAGGGCTGAGTTTGTAGCTCAGTGGTAGAACACTTGCCTAGTATGGAACAGTCCCAAGTTGTATCCCCAGTACTGAAAAGAATGAAAAAATATTTTTAAAATTTATTTTATGTATATAAATGTTTTGCCTGCATGTATACAAGTGGCTCACCACGTGTGTGCAATGCCCTGTAGAGGTCAGAAGAGGGTGTCAGACCCCCTAGAACTGGAATTACAGACAGTTGTCAGCCACCACGTGGGTGCTGGGAATCAAACCAGGGTCCTCTGGAAGAACAGCCAGTGTCTTAACCCCTGAGCTGTCTCTCCAGTCCCTATTTTATTTTTGAGCAATAGAATCTACCTATAGGTGTGGAGGTCTGAGAAAGGGTCTCTCTGAGACTTCCAGGTTGGCCTGGAACTTGATCCTTCAGTCCTCCTGAGTACTGAGATTCTACACATATGCTACCTTGTCAGGCTGAATTTTTTTATAAGTTCAAATTTATGACAATTTATTGTTTCAAAGACAACAAAGAAGTCAAAGGCAGTGAGGAAGGTTTTGATGAACATGAAAACTTGACATTTATGGTTATAGATGACAAATGTAGTTACACAGGTTTAGCTTCCAATTAATTTCTGTACTTTTGGGTTTTTTTTTTTTTTTGGTTGATTCACATAGAGGAATAATTTGCAAAGGGTCACAGGTTTTTTTTTAAATAGCTCATTTTGCAATATCACACAACTATTTAATTAAGATGGTATGGTGAAAACAAATATTGAGAAATATTTGATTCATGGAGCCAGATGTAGTGGCTCATGCCTATAATCCCAGTATTTATAAAGCTGAGGCAGGAGGAATACCGTGAGTTTAAGAAAGGCCTCAGCTACAAAGTAAGTTCAAGGCCAACCTGGACTAGAGTGAGGCCCAGTCTCATTAACAGAGGCAAAGATTCATTTATGAAAACTTACATGCACACAAATCCCTGTATATACAAAGAGGCTTTTTAGGAACTTTACTTAAATTTTCAGAACTTGGAACCAACAAGATATCCTTTGGCAGGTGAGAGTATTAGTAATAAGATTAGTAGTTACCAGGGGTTATGGGGAAGAAGGGATAAATAGGCAAAACACCGAGGATTTTTAGGGTAGTGAAACTATTCTGTAGGAGCAAGAATAGACGCCTTTATTATGGACTGTGGAAGCCCTCGGAATGTACGGCATTAATAGCAAACCCTGTTGTGACCTATGGGCTCTGAGGGCTGAGAACTTGCAATGTAGTTCGTCATCTGTAACAGACATCATTCTCAAGCAAGAAGCTGATTGTGGGGAATGGTACATATGTGTAGACATGGGATGTATGGGAAACTATTTGACTGTGACTCTAAAACTGCTGTAAAATTTTCCTAGTAATAAAAACAGTACATTAAAAATCACTAATATTTGATCATTGTTCAAATTCGTTATCGTAGATGTAGTTAGAGAAGTGGCAATCAAAAGATATGATTCCTGCCGACACTATCTGATCTATAAGAAGTTATGGGTTCACTGGTTATTGCGCAACTGGTTCTGACACCATGGCGAGAATATGCATGGAGCAGATGGTCGGAGCCCCCCAACGTGTAATTAAGAGCAGTGCACGTGTGCTCCCTTCACGTTTTTACACGAGTGATGTGGTTAGCCTTAGCTTTCCTAATCAAAGGCACATCTAGATTAAAATAAATTCCCAGAGATGACAGGAAAAGATTTATCCCTAGTTTCCTATAAAAGTGAATGAAGTTGACAGCTACTTGCTCACATGATAGTGGCCTTGGTACGTATAAACTTGAAACATAATAAGTTTGCATGTGTCCATTGTCTTAGTACATATTAAATGTCATTTGGAGAATATGTATCTCTCTGTATATGGATAGTTATATTTGTAAATAGGTAAATGATAGGCAAGCACTTTACTTCTGAGTTACATTCCCAACTCTAGTTATTTGGTATTTTAAATTCCCCCAAAGACTACTGAACTGCATGAATTGCTAGTGAGGAATAATTGAACAACACAGGGATCTTTTAGAGGTAAGAATGTCAGGTTTTTCCTATCAATTTGATTTTATTTGCAAATTAATTATTCTTCAACCATTGGTGTTTAAAAGTTGGATTCTAACGGGACCCTACAAACCTCCTCTGGTAAAATTTTGATTCTCATCATCTAAATGAGACTGTATTATTCAAGATTTGTTTGCACCTGTCTGTTTGCATTCTGAGATTCCCTTTCTATTTCCATCTGTTCCAAGACGGAAGCCCACTGTCCTCCACAGCTGGCATAAATATGCCATCATGTTTTCTTTGAGACTTTTATAATCGTGATGCGTTTTATGTTTAGTGCAATCCATTTGAAGTTTATGGCACCATATGGTATAACGTATGGTTCAGAGGCAAACCATCCAGTTGAACATCAATGCTGTTCTGCTATTTATTAAAAAGTGATTCTTCTTTATGCTATTAATTTTTAAACTATGAAACCTGTTTACTAAAGACGACTTCACTCATACAAAACAAAAGTTTGTCATAGTCTTGAGTGCTGGGTACACAATCACAAAGGAGGAGCTGCAGACACCTGGGTCCTGCTTCCAGGCCCATATTAGTCCAGGAGCCCCTCTACCACCAAACCCGTAAAGGATCCAGTCCCTTCTCAGCAGGAAGGGTATGGGGGCCATGGCACAAAAGACTTCCTCGCCTGCTCTTCCTCAGTCCTGGGAAGCCCCCACCCAGGCTGAGTTGTTGGAGGGTAAGGGGCAGAGCCAGGATAGCTTTGGTGTGAAGATCATCCCGCCCACCAGCCCACACAATGGAACTTGGAGGGAGAGTCACACAAGTGGCCCAGCCCTTGCCGGCAAAGGGAGGTTGGCTAATGCCCCAGAGCCCAGGAGAGATGCCCGAACTGCAAAAGCTTTGCAGTATAACCTGTCCAGGCTACCCACGTGAGCACTGAGAACCAGCTGAAACTTTCAGAGAACTCAACAAGAATGAGTTAACAACGGTCAGAAGGGCAAGCAGAGGCTACTCAGTGGATCAGTGAGTTAGGTGACCGAGGACCAGCACCACACTGGAGAGGGAGCACTGAGGAGGCCCTGTCCTCTTGATGGCTGTGCCCACTCACCCATCTCTGCCTCCCCTGCCTAGAAAACACAGAGCCCATGATCACCTGGTTCTGAATCTAGACATCCCACCTATGTATTTAGGCAGTCTTTCAGCAGAGAAAGAGAAGTCCTGGAGACTGCAGGACTCCCTACCTCCTCCAGTCACAACACAAATCCGGGCACGTGCATATGCACACACTCATACTCCTCTCTGTTGTGCGCACTAGTGATATCTGGGAGATCCAGCAGGAGGTGGGTGGTACCTACTGTCACCCCTCTCCCCAGAGCCTGGAGCTCTGAGATGCTAGAGTCAGTGGGGACCCCACGTTGCAGTAGACAGATAGGACAACACAGGAACAACTTCTCCAACATCCTTGTATAAACCCTAACCTTCACACTCCTGGGAGACAGGATGAAGAGTGGGGAAAAGGATCATAAAAGAGGTCTCACAAAATTCCAAGTCATATTACCAATAAAAATTGCAAAGGGGTACAGGTTCAAGAGCAACTTGCTTTCTCCTCTGCAGTGTTCTTGCCCTCCCTTTCTTGGGGGAGGTGTAGACAAAGCCAAAGGCAGAATTCAGCCGTGGAGGCACTTCTTGGCTTCATTCAGTCACAAAGGACAGGAGAGGAGACACTAGTGGGCAGTTTGTGTCTCTTTATTTAATATGTATATTAAATATTGCATACATATACATACACACACACACACACACACATATATATATATATATATATATATATATAGAGAGAGAGAGAGAGAGAGAGAGAGAGAGAATGAACTGTTGCTTCTTCTCCAGTGAGATGGGAGCCACAGGAGCTCAGTGGGCAAGGGCTACAGTCTCCACCGCTGCGCTTCCTTCTGCCTCTTCAGAAGCAGAGGGTCGGATACGGCTTCAGTCTTCTTTATTTTGATCTCTTGTCGTCAACACACATTGTGGAAAAGGCACTGGTCATCTCTTCCTTCACATCCTCCAACCTTCAGGACCTGACTTGTGTGCGGTGGGGTCTGCAGGACCTTCGTAGATTGCATGATCCAAGGAGTGGTTCATGAACTCTGTGATGGTCATTTTCTGAGTGGGTTCTGTTTGCAGCAGGTTCTGGAAAAGCATCTTCAGTTCCTCTGATACTTCTGACTGACCATTGTGGCTTAGGAATTCATACTGGCCCATTCATATGCTAGTCTTCATGCTTAGAGAGCTGGAGGCCCTGATTGGATTAGAAGCAGGGAAGCCCATACCGCAGAACGTACACTATAGCACCCAAGGGACAGAGGACTTAGTCTTCTCTGGGCCCAGGACTTCTGGAACCACATAGTAAGGTGTCTTAACAAGGAGTGGTCAAAGAGTTGTGGCTGGTGGTTTCCTTGGCAAAGCCACAACAAGTGAGGTTCAGAATGGCATCGGCCCTTTGAAAGTGTGTAAGAGAGTCTCAGGCTTGACATCCAATGAGCCATGTTGACTGAGTGTGCAAATAATGGATAGCCTCATCCATGCTCTGTGTGACTTTTGATGCTTCTGTTTCTCTTTTTGTTTTTAATTTTTTATTGATTTTTAAAATTTCATACAGAACATCTCAATCATCTTTATACCCCCTTCCCCATTGGCCTCCTCACTGGAATTCATACATTCTGTCATTTGTATGTAAGACCTATCATGTCAAGTTAGTGTCTCCAGACATCCCTCAGTACAAGTTCATCCACTGAGGTCTAGTCAACCTATCTAGAGTTCCTCTCTTTAAGATCAGCCCTTCCTTACCCAGCAGTAATCAACTTCTACTAAGATTGGGGCGTGCTGTTCGTTTCCACAGTTCTGTGCTGGGTTTTTGTCTGCTTGAGTTTGCATGAGTCTTGTGCATATTGACACCATTGCTATAAGTTCATGTGAGAAGAGTCCCAGGATTCTGTAGGACTATTTCTGTGTGGTCATACATCTCCTCTCTGGCTCCTACAATCTTTCCACCCCCCTCTTCTGTAATGGTTCCTGAGCCCTGGGTGGGTAGATTTTAATATAGGAGTCCCATCCAAGGACCCACACTCTGTAGACTCTTATTCTCTGCATTTTGGCCATTTGTGACCTTTTGTGTTTCTGGCCCTTTGTTGCATGAGGGAGCTTCATTGATGAGAAGTGAAAGATGCATTAGTGTTCTCTTCATCCATTGTTCTGTGTTCCATGAGCCTTAGGTATAGAGGTTGCATCATAGATGTGCCACTTAGGCTTGGGCAAGTCACAGACAATCTCTGTATGTGACCAGTTGTGGAACTCTGATATAATCTCTGTCTGTTGAAAAAGAAGCTTCTTTGGTGGGTGGTGACTGAGATACTTGTCTATAAATTTAAAAACTTGTTTATTTTGCACAGAGTAAGAAATTACATTTGTACAGGGATGTGACAGCCTTGGGGTTTTCTCTAAGATCTATGACCTCTCCAGCTATGTATATTTGGCTAGGTTTACAGTACCACACATGAGTTTCCCCTCATTGAGTGGGCTTTAAGTCCAATTAAGTAGCTGTTGATGACCCCCAAGATACAAGTGCCACTACTGCACCAATATCATTTGCTGTGCTGGACATTGATGTGGTTTTTAGGTCTTGAAGCTGGGATTGGACCATCAATTGATGTTCTCCCTTACCAGCTTGCATAGTGTTCTCCAAAGCTAAGAGAGCTAGCTTTCAGGGGAGATGGCTTCCAG
Source organism: Nannospalax galili (assembly GCF_000622305.1). Taxonomy (NCBI): domain Eukaryota; kingdom Metazoa; phylum Chordata; class Mammalia; order Rodentia; family Spalacidae; genus Nannospalax; species Nannospalax galili. The sequence continues at coordinate 2,792,798 of NW_008350402.1, forward strand.
GTTAGCTTTAGCTCCATTGCTCCAAATCCTGTCCATGTCCTGTCTTCACTAATAAAGCCTTATCTTCAAGTTCTTGAAGGCAATCAAGGGTTGTGGCAATAGCCTGTATAATTTTGGGAGGCTCTTAGAATACTTTGGTCAACAACTCAAAGGAAGGTTTTTCTTGTCTGGCACTGCTTCTGGTTCTGATGCTTCTGTTTCTATGAAGACCTATCCTCTTGAATTTGGCCCAAGAGCTCTCCACCACTGGACACTCCATGACAATCAGCAGGTACTTCATCTTGGACATAGGTTCCTGTGGACATCCTTGATGATGTATGGGCACTGGGAAACCCTCCAGAGCAGCTGTACCTCCATGTGTGCCTTGGGGCAACCCTGGAGCATCTCAAGAGCCAATTTCTTCTGGGTTCTCTTATCAAAGAGCTGCAGGAACTTCCTATTGATGCCCAGGCTCAGCACTTTGACTGGTGACTCCCCATAGGCTCCAGGCCCACTGACAGCAGGGCCAGCCTGGGAAATCACTGTATGGGGATGCACCAGCCCTGGGGGGTGGTTATGCTATTAATTTTGCTCTGTAATATATGTGTTACCTTATTATAGTTTGAGTTCATTTTCTGATATTGATAACACTGATTTTGCAAAACTTTTTTTTAGTTAGTTTCCCTGCTCCCTCTCCGTAGAGAACATAGGACAAACAGCAGGGCCAGCCTGGGAAATCACTGTATGGGGAAGCACCAGCCCTGGGGGGTGGTTATGCTATTAATTTTGCTCTATAATATATGTGTTACCTTATTATAGTTTGAGTTCGTTTTCTGATATTGATAACACTGATTTTGCAAAACTTTTTTTTAGTTAGTTTTTTTTATGTTCTTATTTTCTTTTTTTCCCAACAGGATTGCATATATCCCAGGCTGTCCTCAAATCCACTATGTAGTCAAAGATGACTAGACTCTTGACTATCCTCTCTCCATCTGCTGAGGATTGGCATTATAGGCCTGTGGCCCAAAGCCTAGCTTTACAAAACACCAGTAGTATTTTTTTAAAAGAAATTGTTACTTTGTAAATAAATTCAAATCTGGTGGGAAGAATCTAACATTGTTACCTTCAAAATATCCTTATATCGCCTGGCCCAGTGGCCCATACCTTTAATCTCAGCATTTGGGAGGCAGAGACAAAGCAAATCTCTGAGATCAAGGCCAGCTTTGTTTACACAATGAGTTCCAGGCCAGCTGGGGTTATGGAGAGGCCCCCTTTTTTTTTAATCCTTGTATTTATTTCTCACTAGTAATGTATACAGTTCAGTAATCTATGGAAGGATTTAAAATACGAATTAACTAGGATGGGGGGGTAGAATGTTTTCTTAGTATGGCAGGAGGACTTGGGTTCCATTCCCAGCACTGTAATACATAAATAATAAATACAAATAAATGTTTATTAGGCTAGATTTCTGACCTCAAAGAACGGAATTCAAATCTTTGGGGGGTAGAGCCCAGGAGTATTCATAATTAAGTCCTGTTGTTTGTTATATTTGCATTTCCCCCTTGGAATTCGGGTCATTTTTAGGACTATCTTCTTCCCAAGTCTCTGGCCAGTCATCCTGCTTTCCTTTTTTTTTGGAGGAAGGAGTATTTGGAGTTTGTTTGGAGACAAGGTCTCATGTAGTCCAGGATAGCCTCAAACTCAATATGTAGCTGAGGCTGATCTTGAACTCCTGGTCCTCCAACCTCTACCTCCTAAGTTCTGGGACCACATGTGTGAAACTTCCTTTCTTATAATAGCCTTAATTTAATTTAATTTATTTTTCGAGATAGGATCTAGCTCAGGTTGGCCTCACTGTAGCCTGGAATTCACTACGAGCTTCCTGTCTCAGCTTCCTTAGTGACGGATTAGTCGTAGACACGATGACCCATAGCTTCAGCTTTTTCTTTCCTCTGTCCTGCTGATGTAGATCTGTGGACTGCATAAGTGTGTACTGATGGAGATGGTTTGGGGAAAGTTACTTCCATCTCTGAACTTTTCTTTCTTTTTTTTTTTTAACATTTTATTGTTACTTT
>NW_008350402.1:2794973-2813093 GCF_000622305.1 Nannospalax galili
TGTGTGTGTGTGTGTATACCCGTGTCATGAGATGCCCGTGGAGGTAGTCAGATCCCCTGGAACTGGAGTTATGGAAGGTTGTTAGCTGCCATATGGTGCTGGGAATTGACCTGGGTCCTTTACAAGAGCAGCCAGTGCTCTTAATTGCTGAGCCATCTCTCCAGCCCCCTCTGAGCTTTTCTAAACTCATACTAATGCTAATAGTTTTCTGGCTATTTCTAGGAATACAAGAAGCCCGTGGAGGTAGTCAGATCCCCTGGAACTGGAGTTATGGAAGGTTGTTAGCTGCCATATGGTGCTGGGAATTGACCTGGGTCCTTTACAAGAGCAGCCAGTGCTCTTAATTGCTGAGCCATCTCTCCAGCCCCCTCTGAGCTTTTCTAAACTCATACTAATGCTAATAGTTTTCTGGCTATTTCTAGGAATACAAGAATTGTGTTTTCTTTCAGAGTTGACATGTTTCTTCCTCTGCTATACTTACGCCTCTTATTTTGTGCTTGACTGTGTTTTTATAGCTATTTGAACTTGTTGGCATTTTCGAAATATTTGAGAAAAACATTAGGGTGGTATGGGAGCAGAAGGTAGTTTTTTTTCAGGGTCTCCCTGTAGCCCAAGCTGTCCTGGATTCACTATGTCCTGGATTTATTTTATTACATAATTCACAATTATGTAATAAAAGAGCTAGGAGTGTAGCTTGGTTGATAGGGTACTGGCCTAGCATGCTTAAAGCCCTGAGTTCAATCCCTAGCACTACATAAACCAGGTGATGCACTTAAGAGCTCTGATGCTCAGGAGGTGGAGTTGGACCAGAAATTCAAGGGCATCCTTGGTTACATGATGAGTTTGAGTCCAGCCTGGGATACATGAGACCCTGAGCCCCTCCCCATAATAAAAGCTTGTATATAACAACTTAGATAAATTACAATTGAAAATGAAGTTGCTTATTTTCTTTTAAAATAAATTCTATTGAGACATAATTTGCATGCAAAAAATAGATCACCGTAAGACCTAGGTCTGTGGACTTAAGAAATACATGTACACTTATATAAATACCATCACAAAATCAAGATATGGAGCTCTCCCAGCACTCCCAAAGGCTTCCTGTGTCCTTGCACTCAGCCTCGTTTCTTCCTGTTCTTCCAGTCAGCCCTGGCTCCAGGCAAGAACTGATGTGCTTCCTGTGATACGTATTGATTTATACTTCTCTAGGATTCTAGTCACACACTGTGCACTCTGTATCTGGCTTCTTTCATTTAGTGTTTCTGACAGATTCTTATTTTATAGCATTTTTGTCAGCTTGCTCTGTTGTATTCCTAGGTAGCATCCATTGCATGGATATGCCAATTTTTTGTTTTGCTTTGTGTTGTTTTGAGACAGGGTCTCCCTGTAGTCCCAGCTGGCCTGGAACTTGTTATATAGATCAGGCTGGTCTCAATCTCACAGAGATCTGCCTGCTTCTTCCTCTCAAGTGCTGAGATTAAAGATGTGCACCATCACACCCAACAATATATCATTAAAATTTTTTAAATTATTTGTGTGTGTGTGTGTGTGTGTGCGTGTGTGTGTGTTGTGGGGGGCACTTGTATGTCATAGGGAGCACATGTGGATGTCTGAGGACAACTTGCAGGAGTCGGTTCTTCCCTTCCACCATGTGGGTTCTGGGACTGAATTAAGGTCATCAGGCTTGGCAGCAAACACCTTTACCCACTGAGCCCTGGGCCACCAATTTTGGGATCTCATGCAATAGTCTAGGCTGGTTTCAAACTACTGTCTCAGCTCAACCTCCCATGCCATGCCATTTCTCTGAACACACTGATGGACATTTGAGTTATTTTCAGCTGTGGCTGTTAGGAGTAAAGATTCTATGAGCATTTGTAAGGACACACATTGTAATTTCTGTTGGGTAAGCATTCATGTCTCTAAGTGTACCTGAAGTATTTTGGTGTCCAGAAGTGACTGGGTAATGGCACACATTGAAAGAAGATTTTTATTACTTACATTTCCCAAGAGGAGGGGATGCCACACAGCACAGTGCTATGCGGGAAGCACTGAAGTTGGGTCAGGAGTCAGCAGTAGAAGTAAGGGGGAAAGGCAACCTTTATTAAGGCTTTTGCGAGCAAGGCAGGGCAGGAAAACATCTCAGGACTGGTTAGTCGATCAACGTTTGGGAGGTAGAGTTAGGAAGATCAGTAGTTCAAGGCCAGTCTGGGACACATAGCAAGTTTGAAGTCAGCCTAGGCCACATGACACCATGTCTTAAAACACCCACAAACCAAAACAAATACAAACACCAACATAATCCTCATTCCCCCCGCCCCCAGAAAGCCTGTAGTGTAGTGCTATTGTCTAATTGGACTCTTTTAAAAATATTTATTTTTGTTTTATGTGCATGAGTGGTTTACCTGCATGTATGTAAGTGTACCACCTGTGTGCAATGCCTGTGAGAGCCAGAAGAGGGTGTCAGATACCTGGAACTGGAGTTATGGATGGTTGTTAGCCACCATGTGGGTGCTGGGAACTATACACTGGTTCTCTTCAAGACAGTGCTCTTAACTACTGAGCTATCTCTTTAGCCCCTAATTGGATACTTTAAGAGAAAAACAAATGCTTTGTTCTAGGCAGGATCTACTCACCCTCATGAATTAATGAATCCTGTTGACTAAGCAGGGGTGGGTGGGCTACAGGCAACATGATTTGGGAAATATATAAACACCCTGGACAGAGAATTCTTATCTGGCACAATAGACATTCAGATTTCCTGTGCAGTCCTGGTAAGTGCAGAAAACAGCCATCTTTGAGATGGCTCAAAGGTAAAGAGTGCTTCCTACTCTTCCAGAAGACTGGGGCTCAGATCTCAGCACCCACGTCGGGTGGCTCGTAGTTGCCAGCTCCAGCACATCCGACACTTCTGACCTCTACAAGTCTCTCTCTCTCTCTCTCTCTCTCTCTCTCTCTCAGGAATAAATTGTAATTAAAAAATAGAACTTTTTTTTTCCAAAATGTGTTGATGAACTTTCAGAAAGTAAGGGACAAGGCTGGAGAGATGGCTCAGTGGTTAAGAGCACTGGCTGGTCTTGCAGAGGGCACGGGTTTGGTTCTCAGCCCCCACATGGAGCTCACAACCATCTATTACTCCAGTTCCAAGGGATCCAAAGCCCTTCTCTGAGCTCCAAGGGCCCTGCATGCATGTGGTGCAGAAACATACATACAGGGAAAACACACGTACACATAAAATAAAAATAAATCTTTTTTAGAAAAATGGGACACTGGAAGTCCAAAAGCACAGTGAAATCAGGAATCTAGAGGTTTAAAAGCATTGGAGATTTAGGCTTTTGCCTTTGCCAGGCTGGATGAGTGCCCTGTTAGGCCTGCTGGTGCCTAAGGGCTTGGCACACAGCAGGAGACTTCCACCCAGGACTGCCTTCCCTGTTTCTCTGTCATGGTCCTCTGAGTTTGGCCAGCAAATCAGGGTGAGTATTGACTGGGTACTTATCAGAGATGTAGAATCTTGGATCCCACTCACTTCCGATTCACTGAGACCAGATCTATGTTTTTACAAGATCCTCAAAGTTTGAGAAGTCCTGAGATAAGGGCATTTGCAGAATTCCCAGCCGGCAGCTTTCGAAATGTCCACCAGATGGCAGCTTTGCAGCAGGCAACAGGTAGGTAGCTAGAGCCACCAGCCTCCAAAGGCACCTTGTAACTGTTCTGTGTTTGGTGTTGGAAGGTGTGAGCTTGCTCATGAACTGCTGAGGAAATGAATGTGGGAGACAGAGGACAAGAGACCCTAACTGAATGACAGGGTATCAATTTTTTCTGCGTGAATATTTGCCAGCCTCTTCCCCAGGCATCCCTTGGTGAGAGAGATGGCTCCACATTTTAATTTTGCAGAGAAACTGAGGGCCCCAGGGTGGAAGAGACTTAGCCAAGTGCTAGGTAGAGGCAAATACTATTGGAGAATACCTGGAGGAGGTACTGGGCTGCAAGGCCTCCACAGAGAGTATCTCTAAAGGGTGGGGAGGGCGGGTCAGTCAGTGCAGTCCCTGCTCCCGGCTGCTCTTTGAACAGCTTTCTTACTTTCTCTTTGACTGCCAGAAGCAGTTTCGAACATTCAGTTTGGACTGATAATGGTTCCCCACAATACTCAGGATCTTGGAAGGAACAAAGTGTCAACCTTAATGGAGGAACACAGAACTAGCTGTGTGTGTCCCCCGAGGATCCCAATGGCCTCTGAGTCTGTGGCCAGCACCAGCTGAGTTACTGACTCTTCAAGAACCTTCCTCTCTGTTTAGTTTACTTTTTCAGCAAGAAGAGCAAAGAGTCACTTGAGAAAGAACAAGAAAACTTTCTTCTCTTTTTTTATCTGATTAAGAATATATTTGAGCCTGGCAAGATATGACTTCTGGTACAACAGTGGCATGAATATTATGTGAGTAATCAATCACTTTCGCATTGGATTTAACATTCACTTATAAGACAGAGCTGATACCTGACACCAATATCACATCTAGGAACATGTGGGTAGACAGGCCACAGGCCATAGGGGAGAGCCCAATACTATTATTCTGGTAAATAGATAAAGTATTAAAGTGATTCCTAATGACTTACTGTTATACCCCTAGATTAATGTATCTCTCAACTTTCACCAGAGAAACTTCCTTATGCAGCAGATGGTGATTAACATGGAAACCCACAACTGGCCAACATACAGAGAATAAGAGACTGCAGAGTGATTATCCCTGAATTGGAAACCTGTAACAAACGTCTGCCCCCAAAGGCCCAAGGATCATTGCAGAAGAGATGGCTGAACGATTGTAAAAGTCAGAGGTGTTGGATGACCACAAGGAAACAGTTTTGCAGACAGCTGGGAAGTTCCTCACATGAACTCACGATAGTGTTGACAGCAGGCACAAGTCCCACCTAAGCTCAAGCCAGACACAATCTCAACATAGACATGAGGAAGTGGGTAAGAAACCCCAACCTACCTAAGGAATGATTGGAAACCAATGGCTACTGGGAGTGAGACAGTCAGTCTCTTTTAAGGGTGAGACTCAGTAGGCTAAACAGACTCCAGTAGATGGAGCCACACTGAAGGGACATTTGGGGACAAAAATTAGACTGTATAGGCCTCTTTCTTTCCCTAAATATGATCAAGATATATTGTATGAATTTTTCAAAAATTCAGTTAAAAAAGGAAAAAAGAATACATTCGGAATGATTAGGGGAATCATGCACAATTCAAGAATATAGGTATTAATAGAGTGGAGGTCGTTAGAGTTTGAACAGTGTTTACTCAGGCTGTAAGAAAATTTAAAATGTTTGGGGAAAGCAGAAAGCTACAACACTCATTTCTAACCCCTGGTTAACATTAGCAGGAACGTGTTAAATGTGGAAGATATACAGAAGTTCCTCAGATTAAAAAGAAAACTGCAGCAGAGTGTGATGGTACACAACTTTAATCCCAGCACGAGGGAGGCAGCACGAGGGAGACCTCTGTGAGTTCCAGTCACCCTGGTCTTTTACATAGAGAGTTCCAAGCCAGCCAAGGCTACACAGTCTTAAAAAATTTTCTCTTAACATAGGACATCATTAGAAGCTGAGTCTGCAAAATAGAAGAGACAGAACAGAGATATACAGACACGCCAATAACGAGCCCTCCTGCTTCCCATTGCTTACCTTCTGTATTACAGCTACTTCCCCTTCCTGGTAGAGGCCCTAGGCCATCTCCCAGTGGTAAGGTGAATAGGGTGGTCCCAACTCAATGAATCTTAAAAGCAAGACCCTCATCTTAAAGATTTCCACAAACCATCTGTGCTGGATAACTTTAGTTGTCAACTTGACACACCGAGGTTGAGGGAACCTCAATTGGGGTATTGCCTCCATTAGACTGGCCTGTTTGTGGGGGCATTTTCTTGATTGTTGAGTGATAGGGAGGGCCCAGACCACTGTGGGTGGTATACAGGTAGTCCTGTGTTATGTAAGAAAGCACGTTGAGCACAGGCCAAGGGAGTAAGCCAGTAAGCAGCATTCCTCCACGGCCTGTGCTCCAGCTCCTACCTTCAGGTTCTTGCCCTGATTCCTACTTGGGCTCCCTGATGAACTGTGACCTAGGAGATATAAGATCAAAGAAACCCTTTCCTTCCCACGTTGGTATTGGTCAGAGTGTTTTGCCACAGCAATTGAAGGCAAACTAGAACACCATCCCTGGCGGCTCACTCCTGTAATCCCAGCATTTGGGAGAAATCCCAAGGCAGGAGGAGGCCAGCTTGGACTGCATATTGAGTTCCAGGCCTGGCCAGGGAAGGAAGTTCTAATGAATCCTGCCTCCAAATACATGTGCCAAGTTCAGTACAGCTTGGCTTTCTCTTTCCTGTCTTCCCCTGGAAAGTCTGCATGAGGTCCTCATCTTTGCATGTGGTTTTGTATAATCAAGCAAGTCTGCATGATCAGAACCTCTGCTACCATCTAGATTTGGGCATAGCATACTTCTGGAGTATGGTTGCTAGGTAGCATCTTCTGGGATGTCTATGACACAGGCCCTGAGATTTGTTCACAGAAGTCTGAGCTCAAGAATGGCAAAATGGCTCATGGGTAAAGCCTGCTGACCTGAGTTTGGTCCCTAGAATCCACATAAAGGTGGAAGGAGAGAACTGACTCCACAAAGATGTACTCCGACCTCCACATGCACACCATGGAACGCATGCCCAAATACACATGTCACACACACACACACACACACACACACACACACACTAATGATGAACTGAAAGAAAAGTTTAAAAGAAGTTTGTAGTTAGGTTTATAACCGCTGTCTCCTGTACATGTCATGTAACACGTGTAATAAATCCAGGGGACCGGCATTGTGCAGGCAACTCAGATCAAGTATGAGTTTCTTCTTTTGTTTTCTTTATCCTGTTTATTAGAAGATAAGGTCTCACCCTGTAGCCTAGGCTAGCCTGTAACTCACTGTGTAGACCAGGTTGGTCTCCAATGTATAACAATTCTCTTGCTTCAGTCTCTCGAGTGCTAGAATTACAGGCATGCTCCGTCCTTCCCACCTCTACTTGTTTTTTTGTGGGTTTTTTGTTCTGTTTTGTCTTCCTTCCTTCCTTCCTTCCTTCCTTCCTTCCTTCCTTCCTTCCTATCCTTCCCACCTCTACTTGTTTCTTTGTGGGTTTTTTGTTCTGTTTTGTCTTCCTTCCTTCCTTCCTTCATTCATTCATTCCTTCCTTCCTTCCTTTCTTCCTTCCTTCCTTCCTTCCCTCCTTTCTTTTCTTTCTTCCTTTCTTTCTTTCTCTCTTTTGACAGGACTTCTGTATTTCTGTGTAACTGAGGGTGGCCCTAATCCTCCTGCCTCTACCCCCTAAGTGCTGGGATCACAGGTATACATCTATACACCCAACTTTTAAAATTAAGCTTTTGGGTTACCAATCAAAGTAATGTGTTTCATCGTGACCTTATCATATGTATGTCTCATTCATTCCCCTTCCCCACCACTCTTCCTCCTCCCCTCCCCACCTCCGTCTGCCACCCCAACCCCTGCTTGCCCCTGACATGGGTTCCACTGCCCTCTCTATCCATGTATCTACTTGCTTCCTTGTTTACTTATTTGTGGCTCTGCTTGCTTGTTTCAGTTTATGCCAGAATTCATCCCAGCAAGGATTAAGGTAACCCCCAAATACATTCGAGACTCCAAATTAAAAATAGGTTGGTGAGGAAATGCAGCAATGGGAAACTGAAGAGAAACCGTGCTGGGTGTAGTGGCACACGCCTATAGTCCCAGCACTTGGGAGGCAGAGGCAGGCAGATCTCTGTGAGTTCAAGGCCAGCCTGGTCTACATAGTGAGTTCCAGGACAGCTGGGGCTACAGGGAGACCCTGTCTCAAAAAGACCCCCAAAAAAAAGAAAGAAAGAAAGAAAGAGAGAAAAGAGGAGCTGTAAGATTTTAAAATTAGGGAGGGGCAAGACTGGCCTGGGACAGTACCAGGCGGGGCTGTTCACAGCTCCACAGGCCAGGTAGGGCCCACCAGGCTGGGACAGGTTTGAATTTCAAGACAAAATCTCAGTTGTATTGCCAAAATATCCATTTATTTATTTTCCGTAGTCCAATTAAGTATGACCAGACTCTATCTGACAGACTGTTTGAATCTTCAGTCTCAGTCAGAAAGGAAGATTCTGTCTCCTCAGAAATTTCCTGCAATCAGGAAACTTCATCCAGGTTCTCCAAAACCCGGCATTTGTTGCCTCCTCCGGCTCCTCCCAGAACCCCTCTCCCCGTCACTATTGTCCAGATTTTCCCTTGCACGATAGCAGCCATAGAGCGTTGCTGAGACTGGCCTGTCTTTGGCTTTAGATGCCATCAAACTTCACTGAATCCCCCCTGCCACTAAGCTTGATTTGTGGATTGCATGACTCATCAAAACGAACCCCAGACACTTGTTCTCTGGTTGTGGGAATCAATGGTTTCTATGCCATAGGTGAATTGGGAGCTGAAACTCCACAGCAGCCATGAGGGGTGAGGCTTGGGACAAGGCTGACACATAAAGAGGGAAGAGAACAGCAGTCTTGGAAAATGAGCTGGAGGTGACTGACCAGGTCAGAGATTAGCCTAGCTTTTGAACAAATTCACATTATTTTAAAATAAGTTTAAAATAAACATTGATTGATAGATAGATGATAGAGAGACAGATAGATAGAGAGGGCTCCTTGTTTTGGAGCCTAGGCTGGACTTGAACTCATGATTTTCCTGCCTCGGCTTCCTGGGTGCTGGGATGACAGGCAATGTACCCCTATGCCTGGCTAAAGTGTTCATTTTTTTTTTCTTTTTTCCTTGGGGTACTGCGGTTGGATCCCAGAGTTTACACACTGTATTAGTTACTTTTCTGTTGCTGTGATAAAACACCATGGCCAGGGAAACCTATAGAAGGCAGAATTCATTTGACTTATGGTTCCAGAGGGTTAGAGTCCATAATGGCAGGGTCAGCATGGCAACAGGTGGTGGCCAGAGCAGAAAGCTGAGTGCTTCCATTCTCAGGCAGGCATAAGAAGCAGAGCTGAGACAGACTGGAAGGGGGCAGGCTATATACTCTCAAAGCTTACCCAGAGATGCACTTCCTCCAGCATGGACACACCTCCTAAAGACCATGCACATTCCTCCCCAAACAGCACCACAACCAGGGAACCAAGTACCCAAATACTTGGATCTACGGGGGACACTTATTCAAACCACCCCACACATTAGGTAAGGGCTCTACCACTGTGCTACTGGGCACACCTGAGGAATTATTGGGAGATGTTAAGGTTATGAGTGTTTGTGGGCTGTGTGGGGAGGAAGGTGTCTGTGCCATCAGCTGATTGGAGCTGGACTGGGGAGAGAGGGGACAAATATTTCTCCGTGTTCCCTCACAGGTAAGCCCCACTATTCTTTTCCTGGTGGTAAGAGTCAAGAAGCATCCTGTCACTGTGCCATCAGCCATTGCAATGGTGTGTTTTTCAGGCTTTTCTTTTTAAAAATGTATTTATTCTCTCTCTCTCTCTCTCTCTCTCTCTCCCTCTCTCTCTCTGTCTCTCTGTGTGTGTGTGTGTGTGTGTGTGTGTGTACATGCTACAGCACATGTGTGGAAGTCAGAGGACAACTCTTGGGAGTTGGTTCTCTCCTACCACCCTGTGGGATCCAAGGACTCAGATCCTTGTGTTTGCACATGAGGACCTCTACTCTCTGAGGCAGTACTTTTCATACCAAGCACAAGCATGTGCCAGAATTAGCAGCTCCAACAAGGGCAAATAGTGGACAGTAAGAACCCAGGGCATTAAAACCAGATTCTGTATTTGTCTCTTAATTTTACACACATCAGTGTCTTTTGGAGATATGCACTAGCTTCTAGTCATAAAATAGTTGTGGCATGATGTTAGTGAGGTTGAGCCCAAAGCCACCAGCTAGCTAGCCTGTACCTGCAGAGATGTGAGGGCTCTTGATAGAAGCCTCCATTGCTTATGGAACAATGAGAAAAAAGCGGGCTAGTTTTTTGTCTTGGTCCCAAGATCAATGATATAGACTTTGGGAAAGTTCTTTCTGTCACTATTTTCCCATAAATACCATGAGTAGTTTGGACGTCACATATTGTGACAGTCCTGGATTCAGTGACAGTCACTCAGCTAGGTGTTTTTGACCCACCAGGTTCTTCACAGCAGCCCTCACATCCTTGTTCCTCAGGCTGTAGATGATGGGGTTCAGCATGGGGGTCACCACCCCATAGAAGAGGGAGATGAGCTTGTCTGCAAGGTCCTGCTTGTCTGCTCCCAGCGGGTCCTTGGACTTGGGCTTCCCATACATGAAGAGGATGGTCCCATAGAAGACGACCACCACGGTGAGGTGTGCAGAGCAGGTGGAGAAGGCCTTCTTCCTCCCCTCAGTGGAGGGGATCCTCAAGACATTAGTAAGGATGAAGACATAGGAGACGAAGATGAAGAAGACTGGGACCCCCAAAAACATCACATTGCCCACTGCCATGCAGATGACATTGATGGAGATGTCAGCACAGGCCAGTTTCAAGACAGCCAGGATCTCACAGGTGAAGTGATTGATAATATTGTCCCCACAGAAGGGCAGCCTCATTGCTAAAGATGTCTGCACTGTGGCAGTGATGCTTCCAGACACCCAGGAACTAACGGCCATAGACAAGTACACAGTCTTGCTCATGACCACAGGATATCTCAAGGGGTTGCAGATGGCCACATAGCGATCAAATGCCATCATGCTCAGGAGCACACACTCTGTGGTTCCCATGGCAAAGGAGAGAAACATCTGCACAGCACAGGCTGAGAAAGAGACAGTTTTCCTTGGATTGATGAAGATATCGAAAATGAGGGGGACTGAGGAGGTGGTGTAGCAGATGTCCAGGAAGGAGAGGTTCCCCAGGAAGAAGTACATGGGTGTGTGCAGGTGGGAGTCCAGGATGGTGACCAGGATGAGGACTCCATTGCCCAGCAGGATCACCAGGTACATCAGCAGGATGAGCACAAAGAAGGTTTTCTCGAGCTTTGGATGGGCCGAGAGGCCCAGGAGAAGGAAGCCTGTCACCAGGGAGGTCTCATTGGATCTGTCCATGGTACATCTGTTCTGTAACCTGCAGAAACTCAGGAATCAGCATCAACATTCTTACTCCAAAAATGCCTGAGTAGCCAAATGAAAACCTTCCCCTGAAGGCGGCCTGACAATCTTTTCATCTCTATGGTGTTGCTCATGTCTAGGAACATAGTAGTGAAACATGGTTAACTTTTTTAGTAACAAGTTCAATTAGATGGCCCTTCCTACTGACAACAGTCCTAAAATGGTAAAATGTATAAAACATCTCTGCAAAGCTTTGGAGAGAGAGTAAGAGAAACCACAGGGTTAGGATTCTGGGAAAAGTGTGGGTCCACAGAAGTTAGCCCAGCACTTGAGGCTGGGACTCAAATGGGGCATTTGTAGTTTTTGGAGGTCACTGAGAGATGGTGGCACTCCACTGATAGTCTTGTGGAGAGGGGGAGCAGGCTTTGAAAGCACAAGGGCCACTATGCAGGTCATCTATCTAAAGTAAACTTCCTCCCTTTGGGATGAGACCTCTGGGGCAGCACCACAGTTCTAAGGGTGAATCAGAAAGAAGAAGCTGTTTGCAAGTGCTATTGTTTACCTTCAAAGCATCCAACCTTGAATCTGGACTGAGGTAGTCCCAGATTCCTAGAGCTCTAGCTCTTAAATCCTTCACAGAAGCAGATATAAATCCTCTCTGAAGAAAGGTAACATCACTCAAGTCTGATGTCATTCTTTTTAAAAACATTTTATTATTTTTTATTTTATGTGTGAGTGTATTGCTTGCATGCATGTAAGTGTACATGTGTCAGTGTCATACAATGCCCTCAGAGGTAAGAAAAGGGTGTTGGCTCCCGTGGAACTGGAGTTAGGATGGTTGTTAGCTGATATGTGGGTGCTGGAACTTGAACCCAGGTCCTCTGTAGGACCTTAACCACTGAGTCATCTCTCCAGCCCTGGTGAAGGAGGCAAAACTACAAATGAAACAATTGATCATGGTTAATAATTAATAATCAATATTGGGATTCATTATACTTTTCTTTGTATATATTTGAAAATTTCCATTATAAAAGGATAAGTTGGGGCTGGAGAGATGGCTCATCTGTTAAGAGCACCGACTGCTCCTGCGGAGGACCCAGGTTCAATTCCCAGCACCCACATGGCTGCTAACAACCATCCTTAACTCCAGTTCCAGGGGATCCACACCCTCTTCTGATCTTCACGGGCATTGCACGACACAGGTGCACTTTCATACATGCAGGCAATACACTCATACACATAAAATAAAAATAATAAAGAGAAAGCGGGTGTGGTGGCACACACCTGTAGTCCCAACCCTTGGGAGGCAGAGGCAGGGGATCTCTTGAGTTCAAGGCCAGCCTGGTCTACATAGTGAGTTCCAGGACAGCTGGGGCTATAGGGAGACCCTGTCTCAAAAAGACAAAAACAAAACAAAACAAAACAAAAAACAAAAACAAAAAAATAATAAGCTGGGCGTGGTGATATACGCCTTTAATCCCAGCACTAGGGAGGCAGAGGCAGGCAGATCTCTATAAGTTCAAGGCCAGCTTGGTCTATATAGTGAGTTCCAGGCCAGCTGGGGCTACAAGGAGACCCTATTTCAAAAAGCTCAAATATAAATAAATGAATAAATAAGTAAATAGATAATATATATTTTAAAAAGAATAAAGTGGGGGGCTGGGGAGATAGCTCAGTGGATTAAGTGCTTGCCAAGAAACCATGGGGACCAGAGTTCAAATCTCCAGCACCCTAATAAAGACCCAGGCTGTCATGGTGGCTGCTTGCAATTCTAGTGCTTGGGAGGCAGAGATAGGGTTCCCTGGGCAAGCTGACCAGCTAGACTAGCCGGAACAGGAAGCTCCAAGTTCAGTGAGAGACCTTGCCTCAGTAAAGTGATGAGCAACTGAAGACACTTGATGTCAATCTCCGGCCTCCACACACATGTACACATATGTGCATATATACCTGTATACATGTGAACACATACACATGCATGCATACCATACACAAACACACACACATACGCAAAGAGTAAGGTATACAAATAAACAAGACAACACAAATGAAAACCAGTGGAAACCCACCCAGGAAACAGTGCAGCGTTTTCCTTGGGACACATGACAGCAAAGGAGGCAGCTCTGTGACAGTTGCTTTGAGAGTCAGCTCAGGCCACACTGAGATGACAGTGCCAAGACTTTATCAGCTTGGTGATCCTTCTGTACACTTGGGGCCCTTGTACATGAGAGTTCCAACGGGATTTTTCCCTGTCTTCTTGCTTATTCTGCCTACACCAGAGGCTCTGCTTTGCCCCTGACCTGTTCACAGAGCCCTGGGTCTGCTCTGGTAGTTTAGCTTTCCAGGAAGCTTAACACTCTCCTCAGAACTTTTTTTGTCTTTTTGGGACAGGATCTCCCTGTAGCCCCAGCTGGCCTGGAACTCATTATATAGACCAGGCTGGCCTTGAACTCACAGAGATTCGCCTGCCTCTGCCTCCTGAGTGCTGGGACTAAAAGTATGCACCACCACACCTGGCTTCTCAGAATTTTAAGCTCCTCTCAAAACTAGAATTTTTTCCAGACCAGTAAAAGTGCAAAAAACAAACAAATTTGTTTGCAAACTTGAGGTGTTGCATTTGGTTCCATTATCATGGTAGCTAAAACGTTCAGGAAGTTCCTGGGTAGTCATGTCTCTACGAGCTAACAGTGATTCAGCCCCTTCCTAGGTTGCTACTGTGAAGCTCAGAGACACTCTGGTGTTGATACTTAGCACTTAATAATGGTCACCAAGTCAGGGTCATAGTCATTCAGTCTGGGTTAACAGACACTTATAGGGCATCTCCTGTGGCTAGGTATAATTCTAGGTTCGGGGGACACTGCAATGAACGATACAGTCTCTCACCTTAAGGAGCTAAAAATTAAATGGGGAAACAGTTGTACAAATAAATAATTATTATCATCATCATCAACCATTATAGTTACTCCAGTGATTACAATAGGCTTTAGTTATACTTAGCAACTCATTCCTTTGCTGACATAGATCCCTGCTTCCTACATTTCTACTAAGCTTGAAGCCTAGGCTTGATTGTCTGAGGGTGCTCCACCTCCTCGAAAGACTCATTTACTTCTGAAGTAGTTACCTTCCGATACTGAGCTGAACTGAATTCTGATTCTTGTAATGTCTGTCTGGCTCTGTCATTTGGAGTTCCCTCTCCATAAGACAGTCAATCTTTCTACACAGCAGCCCTCCAAATATCCATGAATAGTTGGGTGCCACCATGAAAATAAATAAGAATAATTTTTTTCTCCTGGTGCTTTAAAATATAAATATCTCCTAAAAGCAATATATCATCCAGGAATCAACTTCAAAGGCAGATATTGAGAAGAGTTTCCCGGCTTGAACACAGCCCAGGTGCCCAGGACGTGTTATCTGTGTGGTATGTGGACTGGACAGGGCGGTACCCAGCTAGGTTTTCCATTCTCCTTTGGCCAGCCTTCCTGTCTCTTACAGGAATATGAAGAAACACTTCTTTTAAAGTTATCAGCACCAAATCCAAAAATACAGCTCATTGGTATTTTCAGACTGTGAGCTCTACAAAATGAGAAAGTGCCCACTGGTTTTAATCGAGAAGGGACAACTGAGAGTGAGGAGAGACATCTAGCTGTGGGGTCCCTGGCCAGACTTTTCCCCTCTTCACGTCTTAGAGACTCCTGCAGTTTCACAGGTCTTTCTAATCCTATGAGAACAGAGCTGTATCAATGAAAAATGCCTCCTCCCCCCTCAGCCCCTAGGCTCTTACAGTCAAGGCTGACGATGGAAATAAAGCTGTGCCAAGGAGAAGTTTGGTACTGCCTTTGTCAAAGCTTTCACTTACCTTTATTGAAAACATGTTTAGCAAGAACAACAGATTTCCTAGGGACTAGGAAGGTCCCGCATGTCAGAAACAGTGACAGGTCTAAAGTGCCAGGGTGAGGATTCAGAACGTGTGACAGGTGAAGGGTCAACTGGACCTCTCCCTTCCAGCTGCCTCCTGTGCTTGGGCACAATCTCCAAAGGCTGGGCCATCACCCTTAGAAGTCAATTTAAATTCCAGTTTGCTCTTTGAGACCATTTTAGTCCCCAGAGTCATTTAAAGTTCAGAAAATGAGTTGTCCTCAGTTTAGAAACTCTGTATCCTTCTGGGATAACATTTCCAAGACCCAATTAAATGAAAAGCACCAGAGGAAGTTTGTTGACTGCTTCTTTTTTCCCCTCCTTTCCTCCCTCCCTCCCTTTCTCCTTCTTCCCTCCTCCCCTCCATTTTCCTTCTTTCTTCCCTTCCTCCCTCCCTCCCTCCTCCCTCCCTCCTTCCCTCCCTCCTTCCCTTTGTTCTTCCTTTCTCCCCCCTTCCTTCCTCCCTCTCTCCCATCCTCCCTCTCTTCCTCCCTCCCTCCTTCCTTTCCTTCTTCTTTCCTCCCTCTCTCCCATCCTCCCTCTCTCTTCCACCCTCCCTCCTTCCCTTCCTTCTTTCCTTCCCTCCCTACCTCCCACTCTTCTTCCCTTCCTTAATCCTTTTCTCCTTTCTCTCTCTGAATAACATAATCCAATCAACAGAATCTACTTCTTGCTGGTCAGTGATTATGTGATTCATTCAGAATCCCTGCCCCACAGGCTTTCCTCAGTGCTGTGGCCAAGCCCTTTCACTCCTACGTAGTCTGTGCTTGTGCAGTAGTTTTGGGGTCCTACTACAAAGCTTATACTCTTTTATTTCTATCTTGTTGAGTTAAGCACCATGAAGCAACTTGATATGTTCTCCTTCAGTCCTCACTGAGCAGCCAATTAAATGATTGTCGTTCTGGCTTCCTAGCATCTGTGCATGTGCTGTTTGATCTCAGCAGAGTCACTGACACACAGGGATGGATCCAGAAAGTGGGTCTTGTACTGGTTAGTTGATTGTTTTTGTTTGTTTTGTTTTTGTCTTTGTCTTTGTCATCTTGACACAAACAAGAGTCACCTGGTAAGAGGGAACTGTAGGCCAGTCTGTGCAGGCATTTTCTTGATTGCTAATTGATGTAGGAGGGCCCAGCCCACTATGGGCAGAGTCATCCCTGGGCAGGTGGGCCTGGACTGAATAGGAAAAGTGACTGAGCAAGCCAGTGGAAGCAAGCCACTAAGCAGCTTTCCTCCACGGTCTCTGCTTCAGTTCCTGCCTCAAATTCCTGCCCTGACCTCCCTCAGTGATGGATTGTGACCTGGAAGTAGTAAGCTAAAATAAACCCTTTCTTCCCCAAGTTGCTTTTGATCATGGTGTTTATCACAGCAACAGAAAGCAAATGTAAGACAGAAATTGGAACCAGAGAGTGGGATCTTGCTGTGATAGACTTGACCATGCTATATTTTGTGAGGACTGTGGAAGTGTTTGGAACTTTTGGCTAGAAGTGCTCAGAACTTAATGAGCTATGGTTGTGGGAGCTTGGAAGACAAGGATGTTGAGAAAAATGCAGACAGTGGAGGCCTGGCTGAGGAAGTTTAGAAGGGAAGCATAATTAGCAGGGCCATTTGAGTGATAAATTTTAATTAAGAATCTGTAAAAGTGAAACCTTTGCTTTACTAGAACAATCAATGCTGGCTTAACTGGGCTGAAACAAATCAGCTGTGATTAATAAAAGACCAGCATCACTGAGGTGAAATCTGGGAAGTATTTTCTCAGGGTCAGCACACAGTAGCTGTGGTCCAGAGGAGCCCAAGGCTGCCATTTCAAGTTGGAGTCTTCCACATGGTACTGGTTTCAAAGGCATGAAGGGATTATGGAAAGCAGCTGAGGCTTGTCACTGTGTGGCAGAGTCAGAGTTTCTGAAAAGCTCAGGAGAGGCCATTGGTGAAGATTCAGCCTCAGTTGTAGAAGAGATCCCAGCATATTGGAGATGCCAGGAATATGAGACGATGACAGGTATACAGTGGAGCTGGCTGGAACCTAGGAACCAAGCTGTGTGTGCTGCAGACAGCAGAGTCAGAGAAGTGGAGCTGCTCAAGCCTTTTGGAGCCCAGAAGATCATAAGTGAGTCCCAGAAGCTATACATTGAGCTACAAGATTTGGAGCCACATTGTTTTTTCTTAAGTGTGATTGTTTTTATGCCCTGGTTCTTCCCTCTTAGAATAAGAAAGTATTTTACTTACTTTTATTTTACAGGAGCTCATAACTAAGAGACTTCGGATATTTTAAAGAGATTTTGAACTTTTAAAGTTTTTTTTTTTTTTTGTTTTTTTGAAACAGGGTCTCCCTGTAGCCCCAGCTGGCCTGGAACTCACTATGTAGACCAGCCTGGCCTTGAACTCATAGAGATCTGCCTGCTTCTGCCTTCCAAGTGCTGGGACTATAGGTGTGTGCCACCATGCCCAGCTCTTAAAGTGTTTTAAAAGACTGTGGGACTTTTAAAATTGTGCTATATTTTATAGTGTGATATTAACATCAGATTCTGGGGATAAGAAAGGAAAAGTTATGATTTAATGTGTTTGGCAAGGGGTCAATTGTGCTGGTTAGTTTTTTTTTTTTTTTTTTTTTTTTTGTCAATGTGACACAAACTAAAGTTACCTGGGAAAAGGAAATCTCAATTGAAACACTTCTGCCATGAGACTGGCCCGTGGGCCTGAGGGCCTGTGGGGCATTTTCTTCATTGCTAATTGAAGTAGGTGGACCCAGCCCACTATGGGCAATGTCATCCCTAGGCAGGTGGGCCTGGGGTATATAAGAAAAGTGGCCAAGCAAGCCAGAGGAAATAAGCTAGTAAGCAGCTTTCCTCCATGGTCTGTACTTTAGCTCCTGCCTAGAGTTCCTGCCTTGACTTCCCTCAGTGATACTTTTCTTCCCCAAGTTTACCACAGCAACAGAAAGCTAACTAGAGGCCGGGTATGGTGGCACATGCCTTTAATCCCAGCACTTTGGAGGCAGAGGCAGGCAGATCTTTGTGAGTTCAAGGCCAGCCTGGTCTATATAACGAGTTCCAGGCCAGCTGGGGCTATAGGGAGACCCTGTCTCAAAAAGACCAGAATGC
>NW_008350402.1:2814250-2851191 GCF_000622305.1 Nannospalax galili
TTGAGACAGGGTCTCCCTGTAGCCCCAGCTGGCCTGGAACTCACTATGTAGACCAGGCTGGCCTCGAATTCATAGAGATCCACTTGCCTCTGCCTCCTGAGTGCTAGGATTCAAGGTGTGCGCCACCACACCAGGCATTTAGCTTTTCTTGCCAATGTTCAGAAAGCTTCTACTGCTACAGTTTATAATTAATGTATAAATAGCATGTGAAACGGTTTGTTTTCCTTTCTTATTGTGTATATATATATATATATATACATCCTGAAAGAATTCTCACTCTTGCTTGTCTGTAATTCTTCAGTGTTTCTGTAATGTTTCTGTGTGGTGTGAAGGAAGCCAGAATATATTATTCCAAAGTAAGTGTCTTTAACAGAAATGTTTCTGAACTGAAGAGTTAAGAAGCAGCAGTCAGAAAAGTTCACTGCCCTCCCCCAATTTGCCTAAAAACAGGACATAAAATTGTACTCCTGTATGTACAAGGAAGGACAGAAGTTAATCACTAAAGAGATCTGTTACCAGTTAAGGCCTGGCACTAGAGGAATCTAGCCTTACATCATTGATCTATGCACATAAACATGCTTGAGATAATTCCCTACCCTTAGAAGCCAAAAGCTAAACTTGCTGTCTGGTAACATATCTAAAATCATACTGCTTACTATTGATGATGTCAGAGTTCTAAGCCACTGTTTTGAGCTATCTTTGTTGAGGTTTTTCCTATATGATGGTCATTGCTTGCTTTAATAAATGCGCTTGGTTTGCTCTTGTTAGCTAGAAAAAAAAAAAAAGAAAAAAAAAAGATTGGGCTATCCAAGAGGTAGCCTGTTAACTAACCAAACCCCATAAATCTACCTCTCAGAGAACTTGAACTCAAAACATAGGACATAGATGTTGATTTAAGGAAGGAATGGAGGAAGCAGGGTAGCGCAGAAGGGGGAAGTGGAAGCCTGATTTATGATAGCTGAGCCTGGGGCATGGGGAGGAAAGTAGACTGTCATTAGTTCCAGTTGGAGGAAAAGGAGCAAGGCCAGAGGGTTGAGTCTCCAAAACAGCAGGTTCCTAGAAGTGCAAGACATGGAGCACTGTCACAGAGGGGCCACTGGAGCACTTGGGCTCTGACTGACATGACACTGTCCAGATGGGAGGCCTGACTATATTACTATTCCTTTATGACCCCTATCAAAAAACAAGTGGGACAGAGTGGAGGTTCCAGGCCTTTGACCCTGAGAGGGCAGGGGTCAAAGATGGTGGACATTATAAATGCTAAGTGCCCTGGCCTAGTGTAGGAGGGCCCTTAATGCCTGTTCACCATCCAAATTTTCTTCTACAGCTACTCTATTTTTTCCCAACACTCCTGACACCAAACTTGTGTGTATGTACATATATATTTACTGTATTACACTACCACACCCTCATACCTACTTCATAGATTTGTTGGAAACATTAGATAGCACAAGATTTGGAGAACCATTGTAATGACACCTCTAATGTCAATGCCTCACCAGTTTAGCAAATTTAATGTGTTGTAAACTCCTCAAACACAGAAATTATTTATTCTTTATTTATTTCCAGAAACAAATAAGGCTGGGCACAGCAGAAGAATAGACATTGTATACAAAAATGTCAGAAACAACCCCACAGCTGCTGCTCTCCTGCCAGCCCAGACAAGCTCCCCTCTTACCGCCTCCTAGGCTGGCTTTTGACTCTCAGGATCTGGTATATAGGGGAGGGAAAATAGCCTCTTCTATTCATTGGCCTAGGGCCCTTATTTAAAAAAGATAGATTAATGAAAGAAAAGCACACTAATCTATTCAGTATAAATATTCACGATGCAAGAGCTTTGTTAAAAAAGATTTTGTTTTCATTTTTAATTATGTATATATGTGGGCCTGTGTGTGGGTTTGGGCACATGATTGCAGGTGATCACAGAGGCCAGAAGAGGGTGTCAGATGTTGGAATTACAGGTGATTGTGAGCCACTTGACCTGCATGCTGGGAACTGAATTGGGCCCTCTGCAAGAGCAGTGAAAGCTTTTAACTGCTGAGCCATCTCTCCAGACCCCCAGGATCTTTTATAGGAGTAAGAAAGAGCTAAACCTGAATGTTGATCATAATAAGTTTGATGAAGAATGGAAGGGAATTGAGAAATGTGATAGGGTAGAAAGAGTGAGCTAAGGTAGTTATCAGGGAGTCGACCAGACCTCTTTGTTTAGATTCCTCTTGGCACTTCCATGTCTTATTATGTATGTAGCCCATGCTGGCCTTGAACTTGTGATCCTTCTGCCTCCCTCTTTTGAGTGGTGGGATGTGCCACCACACCCAGTTGTATGGTGCTGGAGACTGAAACCATGGATTAATGCATACTAGGCCCTCTACCAACTGAGCTACATTCCAAATCTTCAAGAAAAATTGAGTTTAACTCACAAGTTTCAGTACATGGTCCCTTGGTCCTATTGTGTTTGTGCTTGTGATGAGAGAGCATGTTATGGTAGAGAGCATGTGGGGGAGCAAAGCCATTTACCTCATGGTCAAGATGTAAAAGAGAGAAAGAGGAAGGCTCTCATTATCATCTTCAAGGGCATGTCCCCAGTGACCAGGGGACCTCTTGAAGTTTCTACCATCTCTCAATAACACCAAGCTGGAATAAAGCTAACAACACATGGGTCTTTGTTGGACATTTCAGATCCAAAGCACTATTTTTTTTATCTTATCTTGTATTTGGGGTAACATGTTCTGAAGCTAGCTAGCAGGTACCTTAACCATGATTGATTCTTTTCTCTCTGGTATCTGCTATCTCACATCTCTCTCTAAATCTGATATTTTCTCACCTCTAAGTGTCTCCAAGGCCACTCACTCTTCCTTCCCTATTAATTTTCATCCTGGACCAGTTCCATACACTCCACTGTGCCCAACTTTCCAGACAGCTTTGCGGTACTCTTGGCTGTATCTGGTTTTACGGACACTTCCACGCTGCTGGTCCTCTGAAAACAGTGACCCATTCTTGGTCATAGTGTGTCTCCCATCCACCCTAATTGTCAAGTATTGGGCACATATATGTTTGTAGCATAGAGATTAGAGTAGTAGAAGACTGGTGGGGAGAAACTGGGGAGAGGGAAAGAGAGAGACAGAGGAGAGAGATGAGAGAGCATGCAAGAGAGAGACAGAGACAGAGGCAGAGACAGAGGATGGAGGGATCTGATGTCTACATGACTGGAGAATCTGGCTTGAAATTCCTGAGGCTCAGTTTTCCTGTCTAGATTCTCTGAGCTGACAGAACCACCTTGAATCGATGCTTGTGATCAAAGTCCAGGAGAGTTTTGAGTAGCTGACACCAAAAAACTTTCTGAGTTGAACTTTGTGTAGTGAGAGATTGCTTCAGATAGATTTCATACTTTACCTAATTGGGTGAAGTCTTAGCTCTGAGCCTCTCACCAAACTTTAAATTGCTTCTGGGATAGGACATGGCCCCAGAGCCACCTGGTCCTAAGTTCCTGAGAGAATCTTTCTAGAGCCCTGGAGAGCATCTTGGAGCACAGGGGAGAGCTGCTGCTGGGCCTGGTGGCTGGGTGTGGTTCACTGGCTGCCCCAGGAGCAGCCTCTGGGCTGGGGCTCCCCAGGAGCCTCAAGCTTGAGAATCAGTTGTCCTCTCCTTATGTTACTGAGTCCTAAGCTCAGGCAAGAGCTTGCCTGGCTAGGACTCATCTTGGACCTTCCGACACTCAGGGTCAGTTAAAGACGCCACATAGTGAAACAATAGCTAAAGACTGTATGTATGCCATGGCAAGACTGCACATCCCGCTGTTACTGGGATAGCTCTGAGCTATTCAATCTGCCTGGCCTGCTGGGTTACAGCTAGATAGCATCCAGATGGCCAGGTAACCCCGAGTTAGTCACTTGTCCTGACCTTGGTAAAACGGCCGCCTCACCATTCTACTAATCTACCTCTGGAAGCAACAGGTGTAGCTTAGACTGTACCTTACACTGGGTACGCACTTAGACAACCTCTGAGTCAGTTTTCCCTAGGTGCAGGGAAAGAAACGAGGTCACATCACTGGCAACCAGTGCAGGGAGTAGACTGGGTAGGTTTGGGTGGGACAGGGCATTGTGAAATAGCACAGCTCTGAAGGCTACAACTGGAATGAAAACAGGTATGCTTTGAATGAGCCCAGAAAGCTGACTTAGGACCCATGGAGAAAGGGAAAAGTTATAAAAGGGAAGATTTCAGGTCCCTGAAAAAGTCTACTAATCCAAACTTCTTAACCACAATCCTGGGGCCTCCAGTTGTCCAGACATTTGAGTGAGGCTGAGAGATCACTGAGTGAAGAGAGGGCCCCCGTGACAGTGACTTCAGAAACTAACAGGAGGAGGCTGATTTGGGGCTCCTGGCACTAAAAGGAGATTTTCTGTAGATATAATTCCTCACCCCTAATCGCTGGTATCCTGAGGTAACTCCATCTGGACATTATATCATTACCAACTAGATAAAAGCACTCTTCCAGGATCACATGTAGTTTTCAAATGTCTCCTGACCTCAGAGCTGCTTCAACTCTTAGCTGAGAGGGTTGAGATAGGTTAGTGATTCCTAAGTTTGGTGTCCATCAGTACTGTGTGCATGTGGTGTGTGTCTGTATGTGTGTGTGTGTGTGTGTGTGTGTGTGTGTGTGTGTGTGTGTATGTGTGTATGTGTGTGTTGTGTGTCATTGTAGCCCAGGCTGCCTTCAAACTCATGATCCTACCTCGCCTCCTGAGTGCTAGAATTACAGGTATGTACCACTATGCTTGGCTAGGAACTTTTATTTTAAAAACAAAACAAAGAAACAAAATAGAAACAGACGGCCAAGGTAATTTTCCAAAGGAAGGACAGAAATCAGGTTTTGTTTGTTTGTGTTTTGTGGTGTGTGTGTGTGTGTGTGTGTGTGTATGTGTGTGTGTGTGTTTCTGTTGTGGTTTTCGCTTTGATTTTTTGAGGCAAGGTCTCAATCTATAGATCAGCCTGGCCTTGAACTCATGATCCTTCTGCCTCCTCGATCTCCTGAGTACTGGGATTATAAGTGTGGGCCTCCACACTGTGCTGAAATCAGTTTTTCTTTAAAGCTTTCCCCTTTATCTTAATTTCTTTATTTAATTATGAAATTATTTATTTATAAAATTAAATTCTAAGCTAACAGGTTTCCCAATGGTTTGTATACATATTCCATTTGTGTTGGTTCTTCTCCCCATACTCTGCTCATCTACCCGCTCCCGTTTCCACTGCACCCTTTCTCCCCACTATCCCCCCTTCCACTTTGTTCTAGTCTCGTTTCCAACTCCTCTCCCTTAAAACCTCTTTTTTTCTAGTGACATGGGCCCCTTTCTAATTTCCTGGCCTTTACCCATATTTACTCCCATCTGGATATCACACAATTAGAAGCTAAGAATCACATATGAGAGAATATATTTGCTTTTCTAAGCCCAGGTTACCTCAATTGTTTCCAGTCCCATCCATTTTCCTGAAGTTATTATAATTTCATTTTTATTTATAGCTAAATAAAATTCACAGTGTAAATTCATGGAGTTAAGAACTCTCAAAGTCTCTCTCCTGAACTTGACATGCTTCCTCTAGCAAGGTTGCATCACCTGAACCTCCCAAAACAGAGCCTCCAACTGACCAGGTGTTCAAATACTTGAGTCTGTGAGGGATACCTCACTCAAACCACCACATCCTCTACTTTATTAAATTTAATTAGCTTTTTCAAGGTCTGCTGCAGAAGTTGACTTTTAGATAATTTGGTTTCATAGTTGAATCTCAGAGAATTGTTTTGTTTTGTTTTGTTTTGAAAGGTCTTACGATGCAGCCCATGGTGGTTCAAAGTTGTGATGCTCCGGTGTCAGCCTCCTGAGTGCTGGGGTTAAGGGCCTGCAGCACCACACCTGGCTCAGAAGATAGGTTTATGGACAATATTAAAGACAGTGTACTGTGATCCCTATGTTTTGATTCAAGCAAGTCAAATAGTGGGTGTATATTTTCTGCTTTCAGTATTCATAGAGGTGAAAGAGAAAGTTTGAAATGGAATTATCTAACCAGTCTACTGTGACAGAATTTGTCCTGTTGGGTCTCTCGGCCCACCCCAAGCTGGAGAAAACATTTTTTGTGCTCATCCTATCAATGTACCTGGTGATTCTGCTGGGCAATGGGGTCCTCATCCTGGTCACCATCCTGGACTCCCACCTGCACACACCCATGTACTTCTTCCTGGGGAACCTCTCCTTCCTGGACATCTGCTACACCACATCTTCAGTTCCACTGGTCCTGCATGGTTTCCTCACTCTCAGGAAAACCATCTCCTTCTCAGGCTGTGCTGTGCAGATGTTTCTCTCCTTTGCCATGGGAGCCACAGAGTGTGTGCTCCTGGGCATGATGGCGTTTGATCGCTATGTGGCCATCTGCAACCCCCTGAGATACCCTGTGGTCATGAGCAAGGCTGCCTATGTGCCCATGGCTGCCAGTTCCTGGTTGGCTGGAGGAGTCAACTCCTTGGTACAGATCTCTCTCGCAGTACAGTTGCCTTTCTGTGGGGACAATGTCATCAACCATTTCACCTGTGAGATCCTGGCAGTTCTAAAGCTGGCCTGTGCTGACATCTCCATCAATGTCATCAGCATGGGGGTGGCCAATGTGATCTTCCTGGGGGTCCCAGTTCTGTTCATCTTTGTCTCCTACATCTTTATACTCTCCACCATCCTGAGGATCCCCTCGGCTGAGGGGAGGAAGAAGGCCTTCTCTACCTGCTCTGCGCATCTCACTGTGGTGGTCATCTTCTATGGGACCATCCTCTTTATGTATGGGAAGCCCAAGTCCAAGGATCCTCTGGGGGAAGACAAGCAGTACCTTTCAGACAAGCTAATCTCCCTTTTCTATGGACTTCTAACCCCCATGCTGAACCCCATTATCTACAGCCTGAGGAACAAGGATGTTAAGACTGCTGTGAGGGACCTGGCAGATCACAAATGCTTCACCCAGTGATGGAGGGATACATCCTATGACCCATGTGCTCTGATGGATCTCATTTGTGAATCTTAACACAACACAATGATAGGTGAGGGACAAGTTGCCTTAGAGCCGTTCAGGGTGTGGTCTTTGGACCAACAATATCAACCCCACAGGGAATTATTGGCATATAGAATCTTGTGGTCCACAGCAGAACTATTGACTTGGAATCTTCATTTTAACAAGATCCTTCAGGTCATTTATATGCATGTTAATCATATAAATGTTAATGTTAATATAATATTAACATAACATCAATGTTAATATCAAGGCTTAGTCCTCCTGGCTTCGAGTGGGCTTATCTCTAATAGCTGTGGCAGCTAGAGCTTGTCCATTACTGTTCACGTTCTTCCTCTGCCCAGACCTGCTTCCTTCAACTGCCTGTACAGGTGCTGATCTGATGAAAAGCCAGTACACGTCTGCCTTGAAGTCTTTCTATCAGTCAGCTTCAGGGGAATCAGACTGACGGAGAACAACCATTTCAACACAGGTGTTTGAATAATGTGTGTGCCATCTGTGTGTCCCCTTTCAGGTATTACCTATGCTGACTCTAAGAGACATTTACTAAGTTCCTTTTGTTTGAAGAAAAAAATTACTCCCTAAAATGTATTTGCTGATTTAAACACTTTTAATTTTCACTTCTATAAATGGTTATTAATTTGCATTTATAAGTGTTTTTATTCCTAAACAGAAAGTAAGCAAAGTTGTTTCACCTACTGGAAACAAGGGCTCAGAACTCAGGATTGTGGCAAAGACATTTAAGATCTGGAAAACACATTGACTCTTGAACACAAAACAAACAAAACAAAACAAACCTACAACACGACCATAAAAAAAGCTTGTGCTTATCTATCTATATGTTTACAAGACAGAACATTGTGTCAACTTCAATAATGAGTACATTCATGAATCTTTAAAAAATGTTTCTGAGGTAAGTTCTCACTCTAAAGCTTAGGCTGGCATTGAATTCACTATCTATTCCAGTCTGGCCTCTGACTTTCAGCCCTCCTGCCCCAGCCTCTCAAGTGCTGGGATTACACGTGGCACTCAAGAATTACGTTAAAAATAATCTGTGGATTAGGCACCTCTCCTTAGGGAGAACTCTCATGCTTTTGTGATTACTGTTAAGATATCACTGAAGTATAAGTTAAATGAATTGTCCATGAGCCAAATAATTATAACAGGACTAGAAAAAAACTAGTCAAGTTTATCAGAAAATTAAAGTGGGACATAGGCTCACTTTGGTATAATGTGGGCTAGGACCTTCAAAAGTGAGAGTGCCCAGACCTGGGACTGTCTTAGGAGGAAAAGTCCTTGAGGTATAGCTGTTTTTTGAAATTGACAATCATGTTTTAAAAAACATTTTTATTGATTCTTTGAGCATTTCATACAATGTATTTTGATCATAATCAGACCCCCTTCCCCATCTCACCCTCACTTTACTCCTCCCCTCATGTCCTCTATTATTTTTTAAGGCCTATTGAGTCTTATTTATGTCCCCAAATACTCTTGTGTATGGGTTCATCCCCTGGAGCCTGGTCAACCTACCCGGCATCACAGCATTAAAGAAAACAGACTCTCTGTCTCCCAGCAGCTATCAATTGCTAATAGTTCCTCAGCTAGGTGAGGGGCTTTTTGCCCACCTCCCCCCATCTATGCTGGGAGTTTTGTCTGGCTTGAGCTTCCATAGGTCTTATGCATGTTGTCACAATTGCCGTGACTGCATATGTGCAACTGTACCCCTTAAGGTATTGCTTTTAGAGATGTCTTTTGGATATTTGTCTATAATGCCCAGACAGATAATTTGAACAAAGTCACTCTTAAGACACCCAGGTGTCTTTGCCCAATATTTCTTTTTAGCTTTCTTGCCCCCTGCCCATGCTTGGAGAGATGTATCACATGTGTTGAATTATTGTAGAGGTCTTAAGTGAGAGCTCAGATGTATAAAAACTTTCCCTCACAGAAAATATAACACGTCAGTCTCTGGCTTGAGGCCTGAGTAGTTTGTGGGCTGTAGGGTCCCCAGTCAGAGGGCTTTAGGTCTTCATTTCTTTAGTGTTCAGAGAAATGGCAAAGTATTGGTAAAGTGGGCTGAACACACACCATTGTGAGAGCTCTGTGCAGCTCTCCTGTGGTATTGTGGGCGATGGTGCTTACTTAGGTGACAAAGATGCATGAAAAACTCAGATTCCAAATTCCATCTTCTCACCAAGAAATCATTAGTGCCGGCATTCTCTTCATTGTTTTATTTTAAAAGATTTGTTTTATTTTATTTTTTTAAATTTTATTTATTATTTTTACTTTATGTGTATGCGTGCATTGCCTGCATGTAAGTAAGTGCACCCATGTCGTGCAATGCCCGCAGAGGTCAGAAGAGGCTGTCAGGCCCCCTGGAACTAGAGTTATGGACAGTTGTTAGCTGCCATGTGGATACTGGGATTCGAACCTGGGTCTTCTGCAAGAACAACCAGTGTTCTTAACCCCCGAGCCATCTCTTCAGCCCCAAGATTTGTTTTATTTTTTAGTTATGTGCACATGTGTGTCAGTGTGTGGGTATGTACACCCAAGTGTAGGTATCCACAGAGGCCAGTAGAATGTTGGATCCCCTGGAGCTGGTGTTACAGGTAGTTGTGCACTGCCCAATGTGGGTTCTGGGATATAAACTCAAACCCTTGGAAAAGCAGTGTTTGCTCTTAACCACTGAGCATCTCTCCAGTCCTGTTGTTTTATCTTGAATAGGGTTTCATATAGCCCAGGCTGGCCTCAACCTTGCTATGTAGCTACCTCCATTTCTCAAGTGTGGGATTTTTATAGGTGTGCACCACCACACCTGGTAGAGCACCGATGTCTTTTTATTAGTAAAGCATGCTACTTTCCTTTAAGTTCAGTGTTTATTGGTTGCTTTGATAGAGACAAAGCTCCAATTCAGAGCTCATCACTCAGCCTCCCTCCCTTCCCTTCTCATCCATTTCTGAGAGAAATTTCTATCCTCTGGCTCTGGTGAAGAGGCAGAGCCGTATTAACTGATGCTCACATCTCTGGTTCCAGGTGAGGAGATTCTCTGTTGAAAGATTCTCTGTTATGTGTCATCAAAGGTCTTTGACTAAGAAGATTTTAGCAAAATTCTAGTTGACCTGCTGGACCTCTGATGCCAAAGGCCTGATCTTGCTGCTCCCTCACCAGCTCCAGGGATTTCTTCTGCTCTCACCTTTTCTACCTCAACCTGTAACCCTTATTCTACGCGCTACTGTAGCAATGGCGAAGATGTATCCTAGGTCTCTGACAGAGTCCCTTCTCCACTGGGATGCAAGCTGCAAATGGATTCCCTCTTGATGGACAGGATGGATAGTGTGACACCTACCATGGAGCAGCATTTCAGGTCCTCTTTGACCATCATGGCACTGAACTTGCTTCTGTTTGATCAACTTAATTAATAATTCTCATTTATGAATGGTAGAACCTAAAGTTGGATCATTAGACAAATGATTCTATTGTTTGTTTATTATTTTCTTTTTTGGAGATAAGGTCTTGTTATGTAGCCTCACCTGGTCTGAAATTGCTTCCAGATCCCGAGTGCTGAGATTATAGACCTGCACCACCATGCCCAGCTATAATGTTATTGATTTATGTGACCGGACAGTGGGAGGTTAGAGATGCTGCCGGCCTTGTAGAACATAATACACAGGGATGCAAATGCTACCCAGGCCATCTCTGTGTGTTTTAAAGATTTTATTTATCTAATACTCTAAAAGAGACGTGACAAGGAGCAATCCTAGATACACTTTAATTGATAAGTAATTATTGTATCTACTTATATTTCACAGCATGATATGTGTATACATTGTGGGGTGGCTACACTGTGCTATTTAACATGCATTTCCTCATATTCTCATTTTTGGAGGTAAAAGCCACATATTCTCTTGGCAACTTTTAAATATATGTAGTATATTGTTATTAACTATAGTCACCATTCTCCTGTCTAACTGAAAGCTTGTGTCTTTTGACCAACATTTCCCTAGCCATGCCACCCCAGCCTCTAGTAACTACCATTTTACTCTCTGTTTGTTATGTTTGAATGTATAACGTCTTCCACAGGCTCCTGTATTTGAACAGTTGTTGGTCCCCAGCTGGTGGCAGAAGTGGGTCCTGGGAGTAGAAACTTGAAGGTGATATCTTCTTCTGGTTCTGACCTAAACTCTGCTTCCTAACCTGCTAAGATGTGAGAAGAATTGCTGTGTGCTCCCGCCACCACAGGTTGAGCTGCTCCAGGCACCATACCTCTCTGCCCATGATGGCTTACACCCTTTAAACTGTGACCTAA
Source organism: Nannospalax galili (assembly GCF_000622305.1). Lineage (NCBI taxonomy): Eukaryota > Metazoa > Chordata > Mammalia > Rodentia > Spalacidae > Nannospalax > Nannospalax galili. The sequence continues at coordinate 2,825,595 of NW_008350402.1, forward strand.
AATATACCTCTCCTCCCTTAAGATGCTTCGGTCAGGTACTCTGTCACAGCAACAATAGTTACTAACATGGCCTTCCTATGACCTTGACTTCTATAGCTTCCCCATAGCGGAGAGATCACACAGTATTTGCCTTTCTGTAATTGGATTATTTTACTTCATGTTCCTCCAGGTTCATCTTTGTTGCAAATTCAATAACTCATCTTGGCCTTCAAATAGGCATCTTCATAAGACTGGCAAAAGTAACTGAATTCTGGAACTCTCAGCCTTTTTCCTTAATGTTGTTTGAGATCTACGTAGGATGGATATAAAGGGTTTCTGATTAATAAATACCAGAGGGGCGTGTGATTGACTTTTCTCAGGGTAGTTTTCCACATGGCAAATTGAAACCAGAAGGGGACTTTGGAAGCAGTGGTACCTATTTGGGAAGTTACCTCCTCTTTGTGACACAAAGTTGAAAGAGAAGTAGAATTTCCTAAAGGTAGCACATGTTTCAAAATGCTGGTGTGTTCTTGGAGAAAAAAAAAACAAAACAAAAAACGTGTGGTTACGTGTAACAATGGCTCAAATCTTTCCTTATTCACACGTCCTGTCATGTAACTACACAACCTTCACATTGGACATTGACTCAGCTGAGCGGTTTGGTTCAGTCCAGTGGGACCTTGGTGAGTGTGATAAAGTCAGAACACAGATTGATGGTTGCCAAGGACTTGTGATGAGGAGGAACGGGGAGAGTCTGTGCGAGATGTGAAGTTTCACTCTGGAGTGATAGAAATGCTTCAGAACTAGATATGGGTGGTATTTGCACAGCACTGTGAATGTGCTAAAAGCCATTGGATTGTCCACTTTATAAAACAGTTTTACGCCATTCAAATGTGACAGTAAAAAATGTAACAGTAACAAATTTTAAATGAAAAAATAACCTAATTTCATTATGCAGCAGATGGCAGTTAATACAGAGACTCACAGCTGGTTAAAGTGCAGACAATGAGACTGTGGCGTGCTCAGCCCTAAATAGGACATCTGTATCATGCTCCCCACTGCCCCAAGGCTCAAGAACACCAAGAAAGAGGAGGGGGTAGAAGATTGTAAGAGCCAACGGTCGGGAAAGATTGCTGTTAAATAATGTCTTCTAGACGTAAGAGGGCAGATACACTTGTGAACTCACAGCAGTTGTGTTGCCAGGACAAAACGCACAAACTCAAACCAGTCAGTACCCCAGCTTGGAGGAGGAAGGGGCTCATGAGACCCCACCCCTAGCTGAGGAACTATTGGCAGTTGATGTCCTCTGGAGGGAGAATTAGTGTTCTTAAGCAGTGTGGTCCATAATGGGTTGTCCAAACTCCAGCGGATGATGTCCTATACCCGTGTGTATATGCGTAGCAGTAAGTGGATTCAGTGGGTTGGGGAGGGACGAGGGGAAGGAGGAAGAGACATGAAGTTGGATAGGGGATTTGGAGAGGTTTGGGAGGAGTTGCAGAGGGGAGCAAGGGGTAGAAATGATCTAATATATTCATTTATGAAATTACAAATAAATAATTTTTAAAATTTTTATTACTTACTTTTATTTTATGTATATGAGTGTATTGCCTGAATGTGTGTAAGAGCTCCTGTGTCATGCAGTGCCCTCGGAGGTAAGAAAAAGGCATCAGATCCCCTGGAACTGGAGTTGTGGACAGTTGTTAGCCACTGGTGGGTGCTGGGAACTGAATCTGGGTCCTCTGTGAGAGCAGTCAGTGCTCATAACCACTGAGCAATCTTTCCAGCCCCAAATAAATAAAGAATAAAAATACAGAAAATCTCAGTTTCAGACTCAATTAAAAATGAACAAAAGATTTGATTGAATATTTCTCCAAAGAAGGTGTAGTAATAACCCAAGTATGGTTGTTCACACTTCTAATTCCAGCACTCAGGAGGCAGAGGTAGGAGGGTCACTATAAGTTCAAGTCCATTCATGGCCATATATTGAGACTATCTCAAAACAAACAAGACTCAAAAGCAGCAACAACAAACCGTATGGTCAATAAGCACATGAAAAGATGCACCACATCATCACTCATCAGGAAGCTACAAACCAAAACCATGGTGAATTCTTACTTCACACTGAGCAGGATGGCTTCATGCTAGAGCTGAGAAGCCAGTGACAAGTACTGACACCACAGAAAGAGACTGAAATCCTCCTAAACTGCTGGTAGGGATGTAGATGATGTAGTCACTTGGAAGATAGCTTAACAATCCTTCAAAAAACTTAAAACAGGGGCTGGAGAGATGGCTCAGTGGTTAAGAACACTGGTTGTTCTTGCAGAAGACCCAAGTTTGAATCCCAACACCCACATGGCAGCTAACAGCTGTCTGCAGCTCCAGTCCCAAGGGATCCGACAGCCTCTTCTGACCTCTGCTGGCATTGCACGACATGGGTGCACTTACCTAAATGCAGGCAATACACACATACACGTAAAATAAAAATAATAAATAAAATTTTTTAAAAACTTAAAACAAAGTTAATCACATCAATGATTTCAAACCTATTAATGTGTAAGTATATACATATATATATGAGAATTGAAAACATGTTCATCTAAAATTGTGTCCATAAATGTTCACCGCAGCATCATTTATAAGAGCAAAAACAGTAGAAATCTGTATGTTTGCCAACTAAAGAATGGAAAAGAGAGGACTGGAGAGATGACTCAGCAGTTAAGAGCATTGACTGCTCTTGCAGAGGACCCAGGTTTGATTCCCAGCACCCACATGGCTGCTAACTACTGTCCGTAACTCCAGTTCCAGGGGATCTGATGCCCTCTTCTGACCTCTGTGGGCATTGCAAGACGTGGGTGCACTTACATAATACAAGCAATACACTCATACACATAAAATAAAAGATAAGTAAAATATTTTCTAAAAAGCAGATCGGTAATTTCTTTTTTTAAACTTTATTACTTTTTTTTTTTTTAGTGTTTTTGAGACAGGGTCTCCCTGTAGCCCCAGCTGTCCTGGAACTCACTATGGAGACCAGGCTGGCCTTGAACTCACAGAGATCCACCTGCCTCTGCCTCCCAAGTGCTGGGACTACAGGCATGCGCCACCACGCCCGGCTTAAACTTTATTACTTTTATTTTATGTGTATGTGTGTATTTCCTGCATGTAGGTAAGTGCACCTGTGTCATGCAATGCCCACAGAGATCAGAAGAGGCTGTTGGAGCCCCTGGGACTGGAGGTACAGACAGTTGTTAGCTGCTCTGTGGGTGCTGGGATTCAAACCCTGGTCTTCTGCAAGAACAGCCAGTGTTCTTAACCACTGAGCCATCTCTCCAGCCCCCGTAAAATATTAAAAAAAAATAGAAAAAAGAAATGTGGTGTAATGGAAAGAAATAGAAAGAAATGAAGCAGACACATGTCAGAACATGGAGGAACCTTGAACACATTATCCTAAACAAGAGAAGCCAGAGGCAACATACCCTGTATCACAGGATTCTATAAGAACTGTCGCAAATAGGAAAATCGATAGACAGAAAGATTGGTGGTTACCAGGGACTGGAGGAAAAGAAGGAATTGCTAACTGATACAAGGTTTCTCTGGGGGCTAATGAAAATGTTCTGGAATTTTGTAGTGGTGATGGTTGCAAAGCCTTGCTAATATACTGAAATCTACTGAATTGGTTTTATGATTGTTGTTTTTTCTTTCGAGATGGAGTCTCGATGTGAGCCTGGGCTAGCCTGGAACTTGCAATCCTTCTGCCTCAGCTTCCAAAGTGTGGGACTGCAGGTGTATGCCACCATATCTGGCTCTGAATGTCTATTTCTAAAAGGTGAAGTTTATGCTTTGTGAATTATATCTTCTTCTTCTTCTTTTTTTTTTTTTTTTTGGTTTTTTTGAGACAGGGTCTCCCTATGTGAATTATATCTTCTTCTTCTTTTTTTTTTTGGTCTTTTTGAGACAGGGTCTCCCTGTAGCCCCAGCTGTCCTGGAACTCACTATGTAGACCAGGCTGGCCTTGAACTCACAGAGATCCTCCTGCCTCTGCCTCCCAAGTGCTGGGATTAAGGGCATGTGCCACCATGCCTGGCTCTTATTTTTTGTTGTTGTTTGAGACAGAGTCTCCCTGTAGCCCCAGCTGGCCTGGAACTTGCTATGTAGACCAGGCTGGCCTCTAGCTCACAGGGATCTGCCTGCCTCTGCCTCCCATGTACTGGGATTAAAGGCATGTACCACCATGCGCAGTTTGTGAATTGTATCTGTTTTTAAAGTTCAAAACTCATAATTGACTTGTTTTTATTTTATTTTATTATTTATTGACTTTTTATTTTTCAACTTTGGAACTGTTGATATTTTAAATTGGATAATTCTTAAAATTTTTTAATTGAATTTTTGTGTATTTCATAAGAACACCTCAATCAGTCTTAATCATCTTTATACCCCCTTCCTGAATGGCACCCTTCCACAGCCCCTCTTCCCACTGGGATTCAAACATTCTGTCATACATTCTATTGGTTGAGGAAGAGCTAATCTTCCTAAAGAGAAGGACTCTAGATAGGCTGACTGGACCTCAGTGGATGAACTCGCACTGAAGAATGTCTGGGAAGACTAACTTGACACAATAGGTCTTAACACAAATGACAGAATGGATTCTCTTTTTCACTGTATTTATTGATCTACATGTGTGTGCTTGTGCTCCTTCTATTGTGTGGGTTCCAGGGGTCAAACGGAAGCTGCCAGGCTTGGCAGCAGGCGCCTTTACCTGTTGAGCCATCTCACTGGCCCAACTGACTTGTTTTTCAACTCTGGTTTTGTGGTGGTTAATCTTGTCAACTTGGTGGATCTGGAATAAACTAGCAGGTGTGTCTCTGGGTGGATCTTTGAAGGCATTTCCAGAAAGGATCAGCTGAGAAGACCCTCCCTCAGAATGGGCAGAGCATTCCGAATTGGTAGCCCGGATCTAAAGAGGTCTGAAGGAAAGGCCAGAGTGCTACTTGCCTTCCTGCCTTTACTTCTTGCTGGTGAGCTGCTGTTGCTGCCCTGCTGCTGCCCTTCGCTGACTTCAGACTCCAGCTTCTTCAACCTTCCAGTTAATGTGAACTGAACACCAGAGACTCTCCAGAAATAGCCCAGGTCTCCAGCTTCACAGACTGAACAGGCACCAAGTTCTCAGCCTCCTCAGAAGCCCACTGCCAGATACCCAGTCCCTATAGTGTAAGCCAGCCTAGTAAATCCCCTTTTATAATATGTGTGCATTCTATAGGCTGTATACCTCTAGAGAACAGTTCCTGATACAGATTTAATAAACCATAATCCACATATGCGTTTAGGATATAAAAGCAACCACCCTTTTAGGTGATTCACACTGATTAGGATGAATTTGATGAGTTTTAAAAATATTTTATTTATTATTCTTATTTTATGGGTATGAGTGTATTGCCTGCATGTAAGTGCATTTATGTTGTGCAGTGCTTGAGAAGGTCAGAAGAGGGTGTCAGAGCTCCTGGAACTGGAGCTACAGATGATTGTTAACCACCGAGTGAGTGCGAGGAATTGAACTCGAGTCCTCTGCAAGAGCAGCAGCAAGTTGCTCTTAACTCCTGAGACATCTCTCCATCCCCAAATTCAATGAGTTTTGACAAATGTATACAGTTGTGTAGCCACCACCATGATCAAAGAACCATTTCCATCACCCCAAGGTCTCCAAGTGCCCCTTTGAAGTCAGGCTCCTCCTTAATTACTTTTCTCATTGTTGTGATCACATACCTGACAAGAGCAACATAGGAAGAAGATTTATTTTGGGTCAGTTTGAGGATACAGTGCATCATGGTGGGGAAGGCAAGGCAGAAAGAACTTGAGGATGCAGCTGATCGCATTGCATCTGAGACAGGAAGCAGAGAGAGATGAATGCCCCCCTCCTCCTTTTTATGCAGTCCCATGAACTAGCACTGCCCCTGGTGAGTTTTCCCACTTTAATTAACGTAATCTAGAAAATTGCTCACGTACATGCCTTAGATATTTGTTTCCATGGTGATTCTAAATCCTGTCAAATTGGCAATCAAGAGTAACCATCACAACTTCTTACCCCCAGCTCCAGGGAGCTGTTGCTTTGAATTCCATCCCTATAATTTTCCCTTTCCCAGAATGCCATGTAAGTGGAATCCTACAGTATTTAGCTTCTTTGGAATCTTTCAGTGGACTTGATTTTAATGGGATATACCTTAGTCACCATCTAGCTCCAGTGGTTAAGCATTAACATTATTTCTCTATAGAACTTGGGATTGGGCATTAGTAACACTTAATCTAATGCAAGCACTTACTTTAGAGAAGGCAATATATGTTATAGCACTTAACTCTACAGTATTTAGAGTTAGATTAACCATAGTATAAATCCTAGTTCTGAAATTTTCTGCATAAACTTCCAAAATTTACTTCAGCTTTCTGAACCTATTTCCTGATCATATGCTGCAAATTAAAACCCCTACTTCTTAGGTTCTTACAAGGATGAAATTAAAGTGAGAAACTGCATGTCTCCCTGGTGTCCAACACATAGGAGGAAACCAACAGACAACACCTGTAATTCCTACTGTCTGCACGGTTGTCATTCCCTAAACTTCAGTTGTGGCTCTCCCCTGAGCACGTGCTTTTTTTTTTTTTTTCTAGTTTTGTGTTCTTCATAGCTTTTAGGATATTTTGTTTTACTAAACAGCCTAATTCTAACAAGCTCTAGACATTTTGCCCACCTAATGGGGAGAAAAAAACAGTCTTGGTCCCTGAAAGACCAAGACTTACTTTTAGGGTTATGTTATTTTTCCTCCCGTATCCCTTGCCACCACATCACTAAAGTCTTCTCTCTCTCTCTCTCTCTCTCTCTCTCTCATTTTTCCTCCCGTATCCCTTGCCACCACATGACTAAAGTCTTCTCTCTCTCTCTCTCTCTCTCTCTCTCTCTCTCCTCTCCATGCACACAAATGGTGGGGGGGTGCCAATGTGTGCACAACATGAGGGCCAGGGGAAGACACTGGGTGTCTTCCTCCATCACTCTTGGCCTTATTACCTTGAGACAGGGTTTTCACTGAACCGGAATCTCAGTTTTGGCAAGGCCGGACAACCAAAGAGCTCTCGGGATCCACCATTCTCTGCCACCTAATGCTGGGGTCATGGGCACATGCAACAATGCCAGCCTTATAATATGAGTGCTGAGGATTTGAACTCTGGTCCTCATGCTTACCCACTGAGCCATCTCTCCACACCCCCACAGTATTTTTGGTGGGTACAACATTACTGTCTTCAACAAAGGCCTACAAGTCATACTAAAGAGCAAAAAGCATAATTTGAAGACAGAGCAAGCATCAGATTCAGATATGGCAGGAATGTTTGGAATATCAGACCAGAAAATTTTTTTTTTTTTTTAGACAGTGTCTCCCTGTAGCCCCAGCTGTCCTAGAACTCATTATGTAGACCAGGCTGGCCTCAAACTCACAAAGATCCGCCTGCCTCTGCCTCCCAAGTGCTGGGATTAAAGGCGTGTGCCACCACGCCCAGCTCAGACCAGAAATTTTTAAACTGTGGTTGATATGCTCAGGGACCTGTTGGCAAGAAGCAGATGGATGGGCAATCCAAGCAGAGAGATAGAAATCCCAAGGACTCAAGATAAAAGGCTAGAGGTCAAAAACACTGTGACAGAAATGAAGGGTGCTAGTTGAACTCACTGGCAGATTGGGTGTGGTCAAAGAGAGAATCTCTGAATTTGAGGCTGTGTCAATAGAAGGTTTCAAACTGGGAAGCAAGAAAGAAAAGACTGAAAAAACAACAAAAAAGAAAATAAAATCCAAGAACCACGGGCAATGACAAAAGGTCTAACATGCATAATAAGACTATCAGAAGCAAAAGGAAGAAAAAAATTTGAAGACTATTAAAGGCCCTTAAGACAAAGATTTTTAGAGTCACTGCCTTAAACCACCTTAAGCCGACAAACCTATGCCACTGCCTTGGGTTCATTTGTTTTTTGGTTTTATTTATATATTTTATTTGGGGGCTTTGTTTTTGTTTATTTTGGTTTTTATTTTATTACATTCATTTACTTTGTGCATGTGCACAGACATGTATGCATGAGCATGCATCATGGCACACAGTGGAGGTTAGAGGACAGCTTGTGGGAGTTGTTCACCATGTGGGTCCTGGGGATTGAACTCAAGGTTGCCAGCCTTGGCAGCAAGTGCCTTTACCACTGAGCCATCTTGCTGGCCTAAAAAGTTTGTTTTAAGCTAAGATCTATAACTGTGCCAGCTGTGATGGCACACATCTAAAAACCTAGCACTTGGGAGGTGGAGACTGGAGGATCAGGAGTTCAAAGTCATCTTTGGTGGCATACCAAGTTTGGGTGTCAGCCTGGCCCACACAAAACCCTGTTCAAAATACAAACAAGTAAATAAACAAACAAAAACCCTATAGCAAGACTTTCTATCTTTTTATACAAAACAAGAGCCTTTTCTTGTCTGCAAGTCCAGTAATTGTTGGATTCTTAAAGAAACTATATCCATGGCACACTATCTACAGTTTTTTATTTTAATTTTCTTTTTTCTTAATGTTTTATTTATTATTTTTATTTCATGTGTATGGTTGCATTTCCTGCATGTATGTAAGTGCACCATGTGTGTGCAGGGGCCAGAAGAAGGTGTTAAGAATAACAAGTATTTGTAACCACTGAGCCATTTCTCCAGCCCCTTAATTTCCTTAAAGAATAAGAATGGAGGCACTGAAAGATGACTCAACGGTTAAGAGCACTGACTGTCCTCACGTAGCACCTGGGTTCGGTTCCCAGCACCCACGTGGTGGCTAACAACTGTCCATAACTCCAGGTCCAGGGGATCTAACACCCTCCTCTGACTTCTGAGGGCATTGCATGACACAGGTGCACTTACATACATATAGACAATACACTCATACACATAAAATAAAAATAATAAAATATTTAAAAAATAAGAATATGAATGTAAAGACTTTTGCAAAAGGATCAGAGTGAAGACTGTTGAGATTTTATTTCGGTATGTCTTCCCCACATCTGATACCACCACAGTTAAGTTCAATAATTTGCCTTTAATGGATCTATTCAAAACATCCAACTTTATTTTCAATGAAAGATTATCTTTCTACTCCCTTCCAGCTCAGTTTGTGTAGCTTTTGGGGTGTATGTGTGTACATGTTTGTATTGGGTTACAAAGTTGTGGGGGGTATACATGCATGTGGAAGCCGGAAGACAACCTTGGGTGTCATTCCTCTGGAGGTCTTATCCCCCTGATTTTGTGACAGGGTCTGTCATTGACCTGAAGCATGCCAAGTACACTAGACTGGCTCACTGGGAGCTATACCGATCTGCCTGTCTCCACCTCCCCAGTGCTGAAATTGTAAAACTGTCCCATGTCAGGCTCTTTTACCAGGGTTCTGGGGATTTAAACTCAGGTCCCCTTTCTTGCAAGGCAAGCACTTCACAGATTAAGCCATATCTCCAGCCACAGTTTGTATAATTTAAATTGATATGTCTTCAGTTATCAACGGAACAGATGCATTGCACAGTCTACAACTTGACATTTATGGTGGCTCATCTATGTTGCAGAGGGGATGATGGGTGATGTTAATCTGAGGAACCTGTTAAAAGGGGCTAGTTAAAACCACTTCTACAGTTCTCAAAAAGTAACAACTACTGCTGATAGTGTCTCTCTGTAAATTCAAAACCTCCCTGTCTGCTTATCTGTACACTCTTTGATTGCAGAAACAACTTCTCTTCCTCCTCCTCCATCTCCTTTTCCTTCTCCTCCTCCATCTCCTCCTCCTCCATTTCCTCATCCTCTATCTCCTCCTCTATCTCTTCCTCCTCTATCTCCTCCTCCATCCCCTGCCTCTATCCCTTGCCTCCATCTCCTCCTCCTCCTCCTCCTCTTCCTCCTCCTCCATCACCTCTTCCTCCTCCTCCTCCTCCTCCATCTCCATCTCCTCCTCTTCCATCTCCTCCTCCCCATCCATGTCCTCCATCTCCTCCCCCCGCCCCGCTTCTCTCACCTCCATCTCTGTATCCTTGGTACTACCCCAGTGTCTGGTACAGAATAAGAGAGTAGGTGGTGAGAGACCTGAGTGACTCCATCTTGTATAAAACCTCCATAGGACTGACCCAGTCCTGGGCCCTGTTCCAAGAAAAACCACGATACTTGGAACGGATAGAGAACAACTCCCCCGCCGGTTGTCAATTAACCAGGGACAGGAAAGTACTAAAAGTCCAGATATCTTTTCAGATTTCCTGAAGCCAGTGGTTTATGGTTTGGCACTGGGCTGTAACCAATCAGATGCTTGCCAGGCTGGAGACCCCCTACTCCCCTATTTGCTGAACTTGCTGAAATAAACCTATAAAAACCTCTGTCTCCCAAAGCAAGGGGTCTCACATCTGAGATCCACTGAGTCAGTGACAGAGTGGGCCCAAGCTTAAGCTTGTAACAATAAAAAGCCCTCGTGTGTTTACATCGGTCGGCTCCTTGGTGGTCTTTGGGGGGGTGTCTCTCGAACTGGGCACAACAGTGGAGGATCTTTGGAGAGAACAACCCTCAGTCCAGTCTCCTATGCTAGGTTCAAGATCCTGCTTCTTGTCAGCTTTAGATGTTTTGTTTCGTTTCTCTTTGTTTTCCTCTTAGTTTTGAAATTCTCTCCTTGCGTTAGCCTCTCCCTTTATCCCTGGTCTGTCCCCAAGCCCTGTGATATCACCTCCTTCCTCTCAGCTTCCTGCTCTGCCTCTTCTCTGCTTCTGAGCTCCCCTAACAGCTGAGGAGACTTGGCACTCATCTCACAGGATGGATCTTTAGGAGGTGCGCAGCCCTGATGCCTTTTTGACTGTTTCCAGTACTCGGTGCTGACTCATTGTACATGTCTCTTACTTCCTGTTTCCAAGGGCAGGCAGATCTGGTCAGCTCTGGAGATGTGCTAAGGGCCTATAGGGAAGGTCAGGTACTTGGGGAACATTTGGATGACCAATGTGTCTGTCTCAGCTCCATCTCTTGTTTTGAAACAGCTTCACGAGACAAGTGGTATAGCCCCCTCAGATGAACATAACTTTGTGGTCAAAACGCAGTCAAACCTCCTTATCTCCCCTATTTCCAGGGAGGCCAGACACTACAGAATGGGAAGATTTTTGTTTTTGTTTTTGTTTTTATCCGAGGAACATTCCTGTATAGTGAGAGTGAAGATTTGAATAGAGCTGTCTGCAACTTTTCTAATTGTAGTTATGGAACAGGGGCCCTAAATTCCTCTGAGGCCTTTCCCCAAACTTTAAATTGCCTCTGGGATTAAAACTGGCCTCCAAACAGATACAACTCTAAATTTTTCCAGGCTCTTTGATAGGCCCTCTGGAGAGCCAGGAAAGGGGCAGAGGGCAGAAAGAACTGAACTCACAAGCTGGGCACGACTCCTGGAGCAGCTGCAAAGTGCCACCCTGGCTGTCCCTCTAGTTTTCTCACTGGGTGTGGGGAAGCCCAGTTAGAACAGGGGGTCGCTTGAGCCCCCAGCTATGACCAACCCTGTATTTCTTCTTCTTTGCTGTGCCATTTGAAGAGACAGCTAATTCCCAAGATAGCAAAAAAGAAATTGCTGCATGCTACAGCCCAACAGACAGGGCTGGGTCAGGCAGGCCCAAGGTGAGCAGCTGAAACCATCCTTTCTCAAGCCCAGAGAACTTGTAGCATCTTCCTCACCATGAGACTTTCTGCTTGGGTGAGCTCCTGCCTGCACCACAGACTGACCAGCTCAACCGACACAGACTGGGTTCTCTCTATGGTCAAACCTTCTTCAAGTATGTGGGAAGAGCAAAGGTGGGAATCCAAGGACTAATGGAACCCAAGGTTGGAACTTAGTCCTGGCTTCCAATCTCTTAAGATCTTTTATAGAGAAAAGGGTGCAGATACATACAGGGCATCAAGGCTAGTGTGGGGATGGGACAGAGTGCAAGGACATGTGTGGAGAGGTGACAATAGAAGGAAGTTTCTGCCCAATGTAAGTCAAACTTTCTATGACTCAAAGCTGCCTGACGAAAGAATGGGAAATGTGAGCTACAGATACCTCGAGTATTCAAAACAAAAAAACGGGACAATTGTGTTTCATGGAGGATCCCCACAACATCACTGCCAAGGCTTACTTCCTCCAGTCGGTCATGCTAACATCTCTAAAGACCTCTTGATAGTCCTGATGCCTAGGGCTCAGCTTCTTTTATAACTGCATGAGGGGAGTTTCAACTGCATCTGCTCTTTCTCACCCACTTCTTCCCAGCAACAGTGTAATGGTCACAGGTGCAGTGTGTGGACCCAAGGCCCCATCTACTCTACTCCAGCCTGGCTTCAAGGCAAGGATCTTAGAGAAAGGCATGATACTATTTTTCATGAGTGTCTTAGGGAGAATGGGAATAAACAAAACCTCATAATTGGGCCTTTAGTCTTCAGTAGACCTGCTCTGGCACAAATGAAAGCGTAAGAATAAATCAGAGTAATGAAGGAAGGCGTCTAGGGAGAAGGTGAGGAGCTGCTTGTCCTGGCTGCCTGTGGTCCTCTCTGAGTTTCAATTTCCTCTCTCTTTTTTTTTTTTTAACACTTATGTATTTATGTGTGCGCCCATAGAGGTCAGAGGACAACTTGTGGGAATCAGTTCTCTCCTTCTACCACATGAGTTCCAGGGATAGAATTTGGGTCATCAGGCTTGGCAGCAAGTGCCTTTACCCACTGATTCATCTCACTGACCCCACTTCCCTCATCCTTACTTTACTGTCCTCTGTTTTCTTGAGATGGAAAGAGAGCCCGAAAAATGGAAGCAGCCAACCAATCCACTGTGGCTGACTTTGTCCTCTTGGGGCTGTCAGATCAGCCAAAGCTGGAGAAAATTTTCTTTGTGCTCATCCTGCTGATGTACCTGGTGATCCTGCTGGGCAATGGGGTCCTCATCCTGGTCACCATCCTGGACTCCCACCTGCACACACCCATGTACTTCTTCCTGGGGAACCTCGCCTTCCTGGACATCTGCTACACCACATCTTCAGTTCCACTGGTCCTGGATGGTTTCCTCACTCTCAGGGAAACCATCTCCTTCTCAGGCTGTGCTGTGCAGATGTTTCTCTCCTTTGCCATGGGAGCCACAGAGTGTGTGCTCCTGAGCATGATGGCATTTGATCGCTATGTGGCCATCTGCAACCCCTTGAGATATCCTGTGGTCATGAGCAAGACTGTGTACTTGTCTATGGCCGTTAGTTCCTGGGTGTCTGGAAGCATCACTGCCACAGTGCAGACATCTTTAGCAATGAGGCTGCCCTTCTGTGGGGACAATATTATCAATCACTTCACCTGTGAGATCCTGGCTGTCTTGAAACTGGCCTGTGCTGACATCTCCATCAATGTCATCTGCATGGCAGTGGGCAATGTGATGTTTTTGGGGGTCCCAGTCTTCTTCATCTTCGTCTCCTATGTCTTCATCCTTACTAATGTCTTGAGGATTACATCTTTATACTCTCCACCATCCTGAGGATCCCCTCGGCTGAGGGGAGGAAGAAGGCCTTCTCTACCTGCTCTGCGCATCTCACTGTGGTGGTCATTTTCTATGGGACTATTCTTTTCATGTATGCAAAGCCCAAATCAAAGGACCCCTTGGGAGCAGACAAGCAGGACCTTTCAGACAAGCTCATCTCCCTCTTTTATGGAGTGCTGTCTCCCATGCTCAATCCTGTCATCTACAGCCTCAGAAACAAGAATGTGAAGGTTGCTGTGAAGACCCTGGTGGGTCAGAAATGCCTCATCCAGTGACGGTAAGAGGAAGTAGGTCATCTCGTGCTTTACCAGAACTTCCCTGGGAATGACCGCTTATTCAGCACAGACTTTCTCAATGGTTCCACACATCAGTTTGGAATGAGGTCTCCTTGAATGATTGAGGCCAAACCATGAATTCATCATGAAGATAGAGGTTGTATTAAATCCCTTAGAACCAAGAGTGACTAAAAATTAAAATTTCTTTTTATGCCAACAAAATAGAAATAAAAATCTTTGTGAAAAATATTTCTATTAGTGTGAAGGCTAGTTGGAGTGTGTGTGTGTGTGTGTGTGTGTGTGTGTGTGTGTGCCTATTTTGTTCTACTGGTCAATGGGGAACATGCCGCTAGGAAAACTCAGTTCTTACTTTGTATGGTTTTTAAAGACAGGGTCTTGCTATGTAGCCCAAACTGATCTTAAAGGCACAGTCCACTGCCTCAGTCTTCTCAGTACATTGCCATGCCAAACTAAAAGTCATTACTTAATTGGGATTAAAGCTGAAAAATAAGCTGACATCTTGAAATAAAATCAATGACATCAAGACATAACCCAAAATATATCACTTAGCCCTGCTTTGACCTCAGGAGCTGTTTCCTGTCTATTATTTCATGCTTACTATCCTAGAACTGACTTTAATTTAGCTTGTCTTCTCTTACTATAGATGGAGCACGTATATGCTTATCCACATTTGCTGAGGAGTTTGTGTCAATACTAGTCAAACTCTAGGTAATGTGGACTAAGAAGAGAAGCTCTAGAAGTTTCCACAATTCCTCTGTTCAGCAGAGTCTTCATTTCCCTACGGTTATTGTTTGCTGTCCTTCAGCACCCAAAGGTCAAATTCAGTTCTCTCTTTCTTCAGAATTTTAAATGGGATACTGGAGTGGGGGCTTTGATCTACTTCTACAACTCCTGTGGTTAAAAACGTGGATTTTGGAGTCAGAAAAACAAATGTACTGTGCCTCTGCTGTGAGTTTCAAGCGTGCTAGAGGAATTGCTTCAGTTACAGATTCTTGGATTCCTGATTTGTGAAATGAAAATAATTTAAAAAAATAAAGCACTCATACTGCCTGACAAAAGGAACCTCCCCATTAATAAATGCATGTTTTTTTTAATTAATGAAACATGTTAGATAACACCTCTGAGAAAGTCTTATGACATCTGAGAACAGATCTCCATAGTAAACTTAAGGAACTCAGTTTAGATTTATCATTGAAACATCGTTTTAGTGGTGGCTTTCTCATGTATGAGCAAACACCCTGTTACCCTGGACATTTTCTCTAGCCTTCCTTTTTCCGACACAGACTTAGGCAATTGTCATCGGTCTCCAGAATGTGTCACTGGATCCATAATATGCACCTGTGTGGTCAGGAGAGGACATCTGACCCTCTGCAACTGGAATTACAGGCAGTTGTGAACCACCCAATGTGGGTTCTGGGAACCAAACCCAGGTCCCCTGCAAGAGCAGTATGTACTCCTAACCACTGAACCATCGCTCCAGCCCCAGTATTTCTTTAATCCCAGTACTTGTGAGGCAGGTGGATCTTTTTGAGATCAAGGCCAGCCTGTTGTTCTATATAGTGAGTTCCAGGCCAGTTGGGTCTAAAGGAATACCCTGTCTCAAAAAGACCAAAACAAAACAAAACATCAAACTTCCATAGCTACCTCTAAACTGACTTCTAAAAACAAGGGTAGTACTCACATACATTTCAAACTGGGTACAGTGATGCACACCTGTACTTCCAACACTCTGGGAGGTAGAAGAAGGAGATACAGGTCACCTTGGCTACACAGCTAATTTGAGGACAACTTGGCCCACATGAGGCCTTGTGTAAAAAAAAAGTCAAAATAATATTCAAATACATAACTTTAAACAACAGAGGTGCCTACCCTCCTCATTAAGAGATATTATTCCTTCCTTCCTTCCTTCCTTCCTTCCTTCCTCCCTCCCTCCCTCCCTTCCTTCCTTCCTTTCGCTCGCTTTCTTTCTTTCTTTCTTTCTTTCTTTCTTTTTTTCTACAAAGGGTCTCACTGTGTAGTTCAGACTGGCCTTGAAGTCACAGTAATTTTGGCTCATCCTCTTGAGTGCTGGATTTATAGGTGTATGCCACCACACCTGGCTTTGATCAATGTTTTTAAATGAAAATTTCTTTTAAAAATATTTATTATTTTTATGTCTATGAGTATATTGCCTGCATGTATGTAAGTGCACCCCTGTTATCCAGTGTCCAAGGAGGTCAAAAAGGGCATTGGAACTGGAGTTAGGACGGTTGTCAGCCACCATGTGGGTGCTGGGAGTTGAACCCAGGTCCTCTGCAAGAGCAGTCAGTGCTCTTAACTGCTGAACAATCACTCCAGCTCCACAAAACATTTTTTAAGATGAGACTCTCACTGTATAGTCCAGGTTGGCCTCAAACTAATGATTCCACTGGTTCTGACTTTTTTTCAGACAGTGTCTTGCTATGTAACCCTGAATGGCCTGGAACTTGCTTGTAGACTAGACTGGCCATGAACTTGCAGTGATTCTCCTGCTTCAGCCTCCTGAGTACTAGAATTAAAGGCATGAGCCACCATAGTCTCAGTTCCATTCTTACCACTGGTCTTACTATAATTTTCCTTCTTTTTCTTTCTATTTATATTCAAAATAATTAATATATTAGTACATTCAATACTACTAATATCCCTTTTCTCCCTAATATGATTATCACTTAGGGATTATTGCTGTGTGGTTGACTGTTACTCTATTTTCATAGTGAGTCTTTTCTTGGATTGTGACTGTTGCAGACAGTGCTCTGCTCTCAGGGGAGGGCTGGGATAGAATAGAGCCTGATGCTGTGAGCACGAGTCTAGCAGAGGAAATGACACTTCAACTCTGCTACAACCTAGTCCCTCCCAGACATTCCAAACTCTTCCCATCAGTGATCTATCCCTGGCGCATAGTCCCAACATGAAAACACAAGTAATATGAAAAACCAAGACAACATGGCTCACACAAAATCTACCAATCCCAGAGCGATAACCTCCAATGAGAGTGACAGAAAGAACTCCAGACAAAGAATTTTTAAAAATGATGATAAAAATGTTCAAAAAAATGAAAGAGCGTATGAATTAACTCCAGAATTAACTCCAAGAGAACACAAACAGCTGAATGAAATAAGGAAGTCAGTACAGGATATGAAAATGGAATTTCATAAGGAGATAGAAACATTGGGGCTGAAAAGATCGCTCATTGATTAAGAACACTGGCTGCTTATGCAGAAGATACAAGTTCGCTTCCTAGCACCCACATGGCCACTAACAATCATCCTTAACTCTAGCTCTAGAAGATCTGATGCCTTTGTCTAGCTTCTGTGGATATTGCATGCTTGTGGTGACCTACATACATGCAGGCAAAACACTCATATACATAAAGTAAAAATAAATATATTTAAAAAATTTTTATTTTATGTCTATGAGTGTATTGGCTACATGTATGTGAATGCACTCGTGTCGTGCAATGTCACAGACGTCAGAAGAGGGCATCAGATTCCCCTAGAACTGAAGTTAAGGATGGTTCTTAGCTCCTGTGGGTACTGGGTATCGAAACTGGCCCCTCTACAAAGCAGTCTGTGCTTTTAACTGCTGACCCATCTCTCCATTCCCACAAATAAATATATATATTTTAAAAAGAGATAGAAATACAGAAGAAAAACCAAACTGAAATAACTCTGGAAATGAAAATTTCAGTCAATCAAAAAGCCCAATGGAAAGCCTCACCAATAGAATAGATCATGGTGAGGACAGAATATGAGGGCTTGAAGACAAGTTAAAGGGATTAGTATATTCAGTCAAAGGTAATGATAATTTTTTAAAAATACATGAACTGATCATGTAAGATCTTTGGGACAACATGAAAAGACCAAATCTATGAAATATGGTCATAGAAGAAGAACTCTATGCCGAAGGTGCAGAAATATTTTTAATACAACTGTAGCAGAAAATTTCCCAAGTCTTGGAAGAGAGTCCATCCAAGCACAAGAGACACAGACAGCACTAAATAGACAGGACTAGAAAAGAAATGCCCCATTTCATAGATGAAACACTAAACATATAGAACAACAACAACAACCAAAAGTGTATTGAGTGTTGCAAAGGAGAAATACCAAGTCACATAGGAAGGCAGGCCCATCAGAATAACAGAAACTTTAAGACCCAGAAAGGTATGAAAAGGTATGCTTCAGCCGGGCATGGTGGCACACGCCTTTAATCTCAGCACTTGGGAGGCAAGGCAGACAGATCTCTGTGAGTTTGAGGCCACCTTGATCTACATAGTAAGTTCCAGTCAGCTGGGGCTACAGGGAGACCCTGTCTCAAAAAGACAAAAAAGAAATAAAAAGAAAAAGAGAAGATGTGTTTCAAGTTCTGAAAGACCACAGCTGACAACCCAGACTACTATACTCAATGAAACAATCTGTCATAACTGATGGAGAAGAAAACATGCTATGTTAAAAACAGACTAAAGGATAAAACAATTGAGCCAGCTCTATGAGGATACTAAAAGGAACTCTTTGGAATTAAGAGAAGGATGAACTTATCCAAGAGGCTACAGGGGTGGGAAGGGAGAGGTGGGGGGATGCTACAATAGTATTTAAGTAATTGAAGATTAGGAAAGCACCAAACATTACAAAATCAGCAAAGTGACAGGAGTTAATATACAACTTTAAATAATAACTGAAAATTAATAGTCTCAATTCTCCAATAAAAAATAAAACAACAAACAAACAAAACAAAACAACAAAACACCAGTTAGCACACTGAATTGAAAAACAGTATCCAAAGGCTGGGGTGCTGGCACATATCTTTAGTCCCAGCAAGCCAGTCTGATCTACATAGTGAGTTCCAGGCCAGCTGGGGCTACAGGGAGGATTGAAAAACAGGATCCAAAGGCTGGGGTGCTGGCACATATCTTTAGTCCCAGCACTCAGGAGGAGGAGGCAGGAGATCTCTGTGAGTTCAAAGCCAGTCTGATCTACATAGTGAGTTCCAGGCCAGCTGGGGCTACAGGGAGACCCTGTCTCAAAAAGACAAAAAACAAAACAAAACAAAACAAAACAGGATCATGGCTGGGGAGATGACTCAGAGGTTAAGAGCACTAGCTGCTTTGCAGAGGACCTGGGTTTGGTTCCCAGTATCTACATGGCAGTTAACAATCATCTATAATTCCAGTTCCAGGGATTCCAACTCCCTCTTCAGGTCTCTGTGGGCACTGAATGCATGTGGTACACTTATGTAAGTGTAGGCAAAAACACTCATATACATAAAAATGTAAAATAAATAAATGAATACAAAAACAGGATTCATCTACTTGCCTCCGAGAAATACACCTCACCATCAAAGATAGCTACTACTCTAGGGTGAGAGGATGGACAGAGTATTCCAAGCAGAGGGAACCAAGAAACAAGCAAGTGTGACTATTTTGATGTATGACAAAACAGACTTCAAACCAAAACTAGTCAGGAGAAATAAAGAAGGTCACTTTATACGGATTAAAGGAACCATCCATCAGATGATGCTACAATTCTAAACATACGCATAATCAATGTAGGTTCACCAAGGGTTCATAAAACAAATGTGATTAGCTATAAACTCACAGATTAACCCCAACACAGTAGTAGTGATTTCAATACCTCACTCTCATGAATAGATAGATCATATGGAATAGAAAATTAACATACAAAAATCAAAAGCTTTCACAAATAATAAAGGCTATATATGACAAACCTACAGTCAACATCATGCTAAAAAGAAAGGAAAACAACCCTCCAGGCATTTCCACTGAGATCAGGAACAACGTAAGTGTGTCTACTCTCTCCACTAATATTTAATATAGTTCTTGAAGTTGTTGCTAAGCAATAAGACATGAGAAGTAAATAAAAATCATATAAATAGGAAAAGAAGAACATCCTTTTTTGCAGATGATATAAATATACACATAAGAGACCCCATTGAGCAGACCATCAAGATGGCTCATTGGATAAAAGTACCTGCTTTCAAGCCTGATGACTGAGTTCATTCCCAGGGATCCACATAGTGGAAGGAGAGAACCAATTTCTGCAGGTTGTCCTCTGATCGCCATATGCATGCTGTGGCACACACGTGCCCCACATGTATATACACATACACACAAAATATAATTTAAAAAATAAATAAGACTCTATTAGAAAACTCTCAGAGCTGATAAACACTTTCAACAAAGTAAAAGGCTAGAAAAAAATTTTAATCAGTAGCTTTTCTGTATACCAATGACAGGCTGAGAAAGAAATCAGGGAAACAATTCCAGTTACAATAGTCTTTAAAAATACCTTAGAATAAACCTAACTAAGGAAGTGAAAGACGTGTACAAATAAAAACTTTAAAAACCGCCAAAGAGCCAGCGGTGGTGGCATACACATTTAATCCCAATACTCAGGAGGCAGAGGCAGGAGGATCTCTGTGAGTTCAAGGCCAACCTGGTCTCCATAATGAGTTCAAGGAGAGCTGGGGCTACAGGGAGATTCTGTCTCAAAAAGACTAAAAACAAACAAACAACCACCAAAGAAAGAAAGAAACTGAGGAAGACACTAAAAAGATGGAAAGGCCTCTCATACTCATGGATTGGAAGAATCAATATTATGAAAAGGACTGTCCCAAAAAGCAATTTACAATCAGTGCAATCCCCATCAATATCCAACACCATTCTTCATAAAATAGAAAAATCCACCTTAAAATTCATATGGAAGCATAAAAGACTCCAAATCAATCCTAAGCAAAGAGAATACTACAGGAGGTATCTCCATACCTTTCAAATTATACCTCAAAGCCATAGTATAAAAACAACATGGCACTGGCACAAAAACAAACACAGAGATCAATAAAATAGAATAGAAGATCTAGGTATAAGATCACACAACTACAGGCATCTGATTTTTGACAAAGGTGCCAAAAATACATATTAGAGAAAAGGCAACCTCCAAGAAACGGTGCTGGGAAAACTGAACGTCTACAGGTAGAAGAATGAAACTAGGTTCTTAGCTCTCATCCTGCACAAAAATAAACTCCAAATAGAACAAAGACTTTGACATAAGACTTGAAACTATGAAACTGCTAGAGGAAAAGCAGGGAAAACACTTTAAGATGTAGGGCATAGGTAAGGACTTTCTGAATAGAAAACTCCATTTGCTCAGGAAATAAAACCAACAATCAACAAATGGGACTTCATGAAATTAAAAAGCAAAATAAAGTTAATAGAATGAAGAGACAGCCTGCAGAATGGAGAAAGCTCTACATCCAAGAGAATTAGTATCCAGAATATTTTTTTTAAACTTTAAAAAAATCTAAACAATAAGGAAACAACCCAATTTAAACATGGGCTAAGAAGTTGAACAAAGAGTTCTCAAAAGAAGAAATACAAATAGCCAATAAGTATTTTTTTTTTGGTCTTTTTGAGACAGGGTCTCCCTGTAGCCCCAGCTATCCTGGAACTCGCTATGTAGACCAGGCTGGCCTTGAACTCACAGAGATCTGCCTGCCTCTGCCTCCCAAGTGCTGGGATTAAAGGTGTGCGCCACCACGCCCGGCCCAATAAGTATTTTTTAAAGTGCTCAACATCCTTAGCCATCAGGGAAATGCAAATTAAAACTACCTTGGGATTCCATCTCACCCCAGTCAGCATGGCTGTCATCAAGGAAATAATGACAGATGCTGGTGAGCAGAAGGGACCTTTATTCACCTCAGGTGGGAGTTTAAAGTGGTGTGGCCACTATGGAAATTGGTGTGGAGGTTTCTCAAAAAGCTGAAATAGAGCTTCCTAAGACCTGACTGTATCACTTCTGGGCCTGTATTCAGAGGACATATTCTATATCCACCACAGAGAAACTTATACATCCATGTTTATTGCTGCTCTACTCATGATAGCAAGGAAATGGAGTCAGCCCAGTTGTCCATCAACTAATGAATGAATAATGAAAATGTGATACATATACACAATGGAATTGCATTCCATCATAAAGAAAAATGTAATTATGAAGCTGGTGGGAAAATGGATGGAACTAGAAAATATTAAGTGAGATAACCCAGGCTCAGAATAACAAATACTGCATGTTCTCTCTTATATGTGAATTCTAGGCTGAAGTGCGTGTGTGTGTGTGTGTGTGTGTGTGCGTGTGTGAAAACAGAACCAAAGAACACATAAATAGATGATTAGAGAGGGTTCGGTGGAGCAGATACAAAGGGGGATGCAGTAGTGGGGGGTGAGGGAGATGAGGGGGAGAAGAATTCACTGAGGTACATTTTGTTTAAAAATGTAATGACATCTGACACCTTTGTATGCTAATTTTAAAATAAAATAATTGGTATGTAAATAACAGATAGATAGATGATAGGTAGATAATAAATAAATAAATAAATTAAAAGTGTTGTGGAGACACCTAGACATCCATGTGGGAAAACATGTACTTCAGCTGCCCACACACACTACACACTAAAGTTAATTCACTGTGGCTCATAGATCTAAACCAAATCTAAAGTCTTTACAAACTGTAGAAAAATATCTTTGTGACAAGGAGTAGGCAAAACTTTCTTACAGAAGATGTAGAAAGTAATAATCCCAAAAGAAAAATAACAGAGTTGATCAAAATTCAAAACATCTGCTCAGGAGAAGAAACAGTAAGAAAATAAGAACCAGGTCAGGCATGGCAATCCCAGCAGTCAGGAGGCTGAGGCAGGTGGATCAAGAGCTCCTGACCAGCCTAGTCTACACAGCAAGACCCCCAACTCAAAAAGAAATATTCAAGCCAGGGATTGACAGAATATGCAGAGTTCACACATTGGACAAGGGTCTTACATGAAAACTACATAAGCAATTCAAGGTTTTCTTCTTCTTTTTTTGATCTTTTGAGACATGGTCTCCCTGTGGCCCCAGCTGGCCTAGAACTCACATCTGCCTGCCTCTGCCTCCTGAGTGCTGGGATTAAAGGCATGCATGCCACCATGCCTGGCCTTCTCAACATGTTTTTTTAAAATAATTTATTGAGAATCTCATACATGCATATAAGGTGTTTTGATCAAATCCACGCCCACTCCCTTCCTCCAACTCCTCCCCTATCTCCCCATCACTTTTTTTCTGATGACTTCATATACTATTTCTTTTCTTTTTTTATGGGGCTTTTGGCTACTCTAACATTCTCCCCTCTGAAGAAGAGGTAACCCTAAATCTTTTAAGGATCAGATAAAAGCTCCCAAATACTTTAGAGATTTTTGGCCCTTGGAAAGGAGTATGTTGCTAAGAGACACAAGGATATTGTCAGTTTTAGGCAAGAAACTGGCTACTTTTCTTTGGGGTCTTTTTTCTCTAACTGCCTAGCCAATTCCTACCTCCTATTTTTATCACGCCATCCTCTGAAGAAGTTACCCAAATTGCCAATAGGAAATCTGGATGCAGACCGCTCTGGCTTCGTCCATGCTGAACAGGGACTCAGGGTGAGGCAATTGGGGTACCCCTTCAGTGGGTCGATCTAAAAGACTCCCAAATTGCATAAACTCTTTTTTTGTGTGTGTGAAAGAGAAGTAAAGGCAAGTGTGATTAGCGTTACAAGTTCTAGACAAGGAACTAGAAAAAAGCCAGAACAAGGCAATTTTCAAATGCTCATATGAGAGTCCATTGGAATTTCTTGACAAGGGCTTCCAAAAGCATCCCTCTATTGGGTTCCTCCTCATTTTTCTTTTGTCTTCCAAGGCTGGACTCTAGAGTGATGGATTCAGGATTTGCTTTCAGGTATTTTGATAGCTGTTGGAGTGGTTAGAATCAATGTCAGTTCCCCTCAAAGGCTTCTAGATAGGGGGAGAAAAATTTATCCATCATTTTAGAAAAATAGTGGGCTGTCTCCATCAGGTACAGGTGGGCACTACAGTATTGCAAACCAAGATTTGAAGACTTACATCTGAGCAGCACTTGCTGATTAGGAACAAAGTCATCAATGAGAAATAATTGTCTAAATAACTTTTTATATGGACTTAAGCCTAATGTCTGGGAAGTGTAAGCCCTTGAACTCTTAAAGAAATACACTGATGACTTTACTCTTTGGTTATACTGTACAGGTGGGCACTACAGTATTGCAAACCAAGATTTGAAGACTTACATCTGAGCAGCACTTGCTGATTAGGAACAAAGTCATCAATGAGAAATAATTGTCTAAATAACTTTTTATATGGACTTAAGCCTAATGTCTGGGAAGTGTAAGCCCTTGAACTCTTAAAGAAATACACTGATGACTTTACTCTTTGGTTATACTTTCCTTTTGGGTGTTTAAGACCATACAATTGACCCAAATATACCAGTTTATTTTTACTCTTAAGGTTGTTTGAGGCTGTTCCTCAGGGGTCACATGGGCTTGGGAGGAGCCCCTGGCTCCTTTCTTTAACCAGTCCCATCTATATGAAGATAAGTCAAAAGTGCTGCTTGGCCATGGCTGGCTTCACTTGGAAGCATGGAGGAGATGTTTCCTCTAACCCCTCACTCATAACTGTTAAGTAAAATCTGTAAATTCATTGGTTCCTCGGGGTGAACTTTAACATAATCAAACATTGGTTTGAGACCAGAAAGGGGATAAACACTGCTTAGTATCCCCAGGAAGAGAATTCTCACAACAGATGGAAAACATATTTGTTAATGTTATTCTGTCTCGTGGTTATTAATAAAGAGACTGGTAAGGTAAAAGATGTTAGAAGGATATGGGAATGGAGATATTTTGTTAAGAAGGATTTATGTGTGAAGATTAAACATGAGAAAGCCTAAGCAAGTGATGAAGGTCTGTGTAGGTTTGTTATGATTTAGCAAGAATGAGGCAGATGGGGTGGCGCATGCCTGCAGTCCCAGCACTAGGAAGGCAGAGGCAGGTGAATCTCTGTGAGTTCAAGGCCAGCCTAGTCTACACAGTGAGTTCTAGGACTCCTGGGGCTATAGGAAGACCCTGCTTCAAAAAGACAAAAAAAAGAAAAAAGAAAAAAAATAGAGTTTTACCCAGTCTGTGGTACTCTGTTGGAGTAGCACAAAAAGTAGTAAAGCAATCTCAATCATGTTATCATAACCAGAGGGCTCTTTTAAAATGCAAAATCAAACATAATACTCCCTTGATGAAAACCTCTATGAAGTCTGAAGTCCTTGCCTCCACAGTCCAAATTTCTCAGTATAATCTCAGATTCCTGTACCTAGTTTTGTCTACCCCCACAGCCCATGCACCCCAAACCCTAAATTTAATGGTAAGACTGACTGCTAAAGATACCACAAACTTAGTTAACAGAACTCAGAGAAAGCAAGCTGATACTGACCAGGAAGCTTCATTGCTTTGGCCAACATTCATAGTGCTAGAAGGTGCTATTCTTGCTCCTGAGGGAGAAGAGTAATCATCACTTTTACCCAGCTGTGACACATGTGAGCTACAACAACCATCCTGGCAACACATACCCACTGGTGCAACAGAGGCAGGAATAGAGGCATTGGAGTAGCCAACCAATTACTTTCTGATTGGATTTAAGGCCTACTCCATATGATGGAAATCATACCTGGCACTGAGGAGAAAACCTACTACTATTATTCTACTAAATAGACATGATATTAAACTGATTCCTATTGACTTATCATTATACCCATAGATTAGTACATCACTCAACCCTCATCAGAGAAGTTTGGGATTTATTTGGGGGGCTTTTTTTCAGTAGATGGTGATTAACACAGAGACCCACAACTGATTAACATGCAGAGAATAAGAGACTGTGGAGTGCTCAGC